>NC_069500.1:689916491-690216491 GCF_027579735.1 Bombina bombina
CTTTTTTTAGCCACCGATGCAGAGAGAGCCACTCTGTGGCTCTCTCTGCATCGGCCGGCGATGGTGCCGATCATTGGTGGGTGGGAGGCGGGTGGGCTGCCCATTGCTGGAGTAGTTCTGGTTTGAGGTCCGGTGAGCGTGCAAGGGGGGTGGGAACGCATGCGATGGGGCAGGCAGGAGCGGGTGGGTCCGCTACACTATTTAACAGCTCCAGTGAAGGAAGGAGGGAGAGGGCTATAAATAAATATTTAGGAAAGGCATCTGGGAGGGGGGAAGGGTATTGAGGGGGGCAGCTACACTACGGTAAAAATGGGTATAATACATTTTTTTAAACAAAAATCTGACAATATTACTGTAAACTGGGTACTGGCAGACAGCTGCCAGTACCTAAGATGGCCGCAAATAGGTAGAGGGGAGAGGGTTAGAGAACTGTTTGGGGGGGATCAGGTTGGTTGGGATGTAAGGGGGATTCTACACTGCAGAAACTTTATTAAAAAAAAAGGTAAAAAAAGGCTTTTATTTTAGTACTGGCAGACTTTCTGTCAGTATTTAAGATGGGGGAGGAAAGAGAGCTCCTTTGAGAGGGATCAGGGGGTGGGATGTGTCAGGTGGGAGGCTTATTGCCACCCTAAAGCTAAAATTAACCCTACAAGCTACCTAATTAACCCCTTCACTGCTGGGCATAATACAAGTGTGCGCAGCAGCATTTAGTGGCCTTCTAATTACCAAAAAGCAATATTAAAGCCATATAAGCCTACTATTTTTGAACAAAGGGGATCACAGAGAAGCATTTACAACCATTTGTGCCATAATTGCACAAGCTGTTTGTAAATAATTTCAGTGAGAAAACGTTAGCGATTTTTTTTTATTGATTGCATTCGGCAGTGAAATGGTGGCATGAAATACACCAAAATGGGCCTAGATCAATACTTTGGGTTGTCTACTAAAAACAAATATATATATATGTAAAGGGTTATTCAGGGATTCCAGACAGATATCAGTGTTACAATGTAACTTATGCAAAAAAAAAAAAATTGTTTGGAAATAGCAAATTGCTACTTGTACTTATTGCCCTATAACTTGCAAAGAAAGCAAAAAACATGTAAACATTGGGTATTTCTAAACTCAGGACAAAATTTAAAAACTATTTAGAATGGGTGATTTTTGGTGGTTGTAGATGTGTAACAGATTTTGGGGGTCAACGTTAGAAAAAGTGTATTTTTATATTTTATATTTTTTTATATTAAATTATATGATATGATGAAAATAATGATAATAATAATCTGTAGAAAGTCCATTTAATGGCAAGAAAAACTGTATATAATATGTGTGGGTAACTTAAAATTAAAATAAAAAATCCTAACATTACATTAAAAAAAAAATAAGATTAAATTAAAATACAAAATCTAACATTACAAAAAATAAATCATCTAAAATTAAAAATATATAAAAAATAAACAAAATAATCCAAAATATTTTTTAAAACCTAATCTAATACCCATATAAAAACAAAAAAGGCACCCCAAAAAAAAACACTCCATAATCTAAGAATAAACTACCACATGCCCGTAAAAGGGCCTTTTGTAGGGCATTGCCCTGAATAAATCAGCTCTTTTACATAAAAAACTACAAATTAACCCCCAGCAGTAAAAACCCCCATCCACCCAACCTCCCAAAATAAAATAGACCTAACTCTTAAAAAATCTTATCTACCCATTGCCCCTAAAGGGGTATTTGTATAGGCATTGCCCTTAAAAGGGCAATCAGCTATTTTCAGTGGCTCTCATTCTATTGGCTGATTTGAAAATTTCAGCCAATAGGAATGCAATGTACCCCAATATAAAAGGGGTACCCTGCATTCAATCTTCAGTGTGCGGTGGAGGATCGCATGAAGAGGACCTCCACGTCGCTGATGATCGCTGCTGCCGAGGAGGACCCCCGCTCTGAATCCGCGCATCAGAAGACCACTCCACACCTCTGGCAAGAAGAAAGAAGATGGTCCCCGATGGATGAAGATGGGTCCGCCTGTAAGAAGATGGATGTTGGGACTTCAGGAATAGTGAGTATATTTTTTGGGGTTAGTGTTAGTTTTTTTGGGTGTTTGTTTTTTTTTTAGATTAGGGCTTTTTTTGTTTTTTAATTGGCACTAAAGAGATGATTGCCCTTTTAAGGGCAATGCCAATACAAATGCCTCTTTAGGGGCAATGGGTAGCTAAGTTTTTTTATAGTTAGGTCTTTTTTTATTTTGATTCTTTAAATCTGATTACAGAGTGATTACAGCTGGTACAATTTAGGCATGGGTAGGTGCCATTAATTTTGGAAGTAATGTACATTTGTTGATTGTGTTTAACAGGCCCTATGTCAGTTTTTAACCACAAAATCTCTTATGTTAGGGACCCGTCTATAATCAGAGGTAAAGAATTTGTGCATCCACACACAGGCAAAAGATTTAAAATAAATGATTTTTACACATGTGAATCCACGCAGGTGGTATATTTAATACAATGCCCATGTTCAAAAATATACCTAGGAGAGACGGTGAGGAAAATAAGAGACAGGCTCAGTCAGCACAGATCCAACATAAGATGCTGTGACATAAAAGCCCCAATGGCTTGCCATTTTCTTGAAGCTGGTCATAGTATATCCCAGCTAAGGTGGCAAATTATTGACAGCATCATGGGCACTTTGAGAAGGGGTGGCAATAGAGAGCACTTGGAGAGAAAGGAGTCCTTTTGGATTTACAAATTGGATACATTAACTCCAAAGGGTATCAACAGGGAGATTGATATGTCAGTATTTCTGTGATGAGAAATTATATAAATTGCAACATAATTCCCTCTGAATAGGCTTCATACAGCATGATTGTATCATATCATATAAAATAACTTAAATGTTATATGTATAAGTACTTTTGTTTTTAAAGAAAAATGAGTTTTTGTGACCACTAGGTGGCAGTAAATTATGTGTATTTTAATATTTATTGTAAATGGTATTGCAAGGGTTAAGGGATATGGTATTTAAGTAGCAGCATACAGGTGTTCTGTATTAGCATGATTAAGGGTGAATAACCCGAAATGTTGCTTTTGTTGTTGCTTTCTGTAAGCTAAAGAAGATACATAAAGACAAGAATATTTTATTTGGTGCTGTGGACTTCTGCTGTTTTGGTTACATTGAGAGACGTTTGCAGTGGCATCCTACTGCAAACGTTTATCTATACTGGAATGCTTTGTACTTTACTGATAGAATTTTTACTGTTTAAAAAGATAGATAATCCCTTTGCTACCCCTTCCCTAGTTATGCATAAGCAACACGGTTATATTAATATACTTTTTACCTCCGTGATTACCTTGTATCTAAGCTTCTGTAGACTGCCCCCTTATCTCAGTTCTTTTGACAGACTTGCATTGTAGCCAATCAGTGCCTTTTAATAAGTAACTCTACGGGCATGAGCACAATGTTATCTATATGGAAAAATGTAAAATAACGCCCTCTAACTGTGAAAAACTGTCAAATGCATTCAGATAAAAGGCCTACCTTCAAGTGCTTAGAAATTAGCATATGAACCTACCTAGGTTTAGCTTTCAGCTAAGAATACCAAGAGAACAAAGCAAATATCATGATAAAAGAATATTGGAAAGTTGTTACATGTCCTATCTGAATCAGGAGAGTTTCATTTTGACTAGACTGACCCTTTAATAACCAGAACTGTAAGTGTATGTTCAAAGTTGTTTCAAAGTTGTTTTTGTATCACCTTCTCATAATCTTTAATTCTTTAGTTTACTTCATAACAAAAGTTAGAGAAATATATATTTTTGGCTTATAGTGACACAGGAAGATCTTGAACAGAATGTGGATATTGATCATGAAGGAATATGGGACAATGGAGGAAGTAGTAGAACGTAAGTGTTTTTGTTCTTTATTTTAATAAAAATTTTTTGCAAAAATAGGTTGTAGGCTCTCATTATATTACTATTATAATATAATATTATATTACTCATAATATTTTTGTACTGTTGAAACAGCTGCTGAAACCCCCCAAAGCAATACTCATTCTGAGGATGATATATTTGGTGTGACTAATTTGTCTATTAAATAATTTGATTAAAGTTATCCTTATGTCAAAATTGTACTTTTTTCTTCCTTTTTTTGTTTTTTCCATTCATTCACCAATAGAGAGAATAAAAAGTTTTCGGTATTAATCATCTGTAATTTCTCTTTAAATTACAGTCACTGAAGAAGAAACAATTACAATCAGAAAAAGTAAGAATAACATTGTGCAGGATCTACTCAGCTGTAAAGAATCGAAAATATGAGTATGAGATTATTTTTATTTATATACATCAATGTTTTTTATATTTTTATGTGATTTGAACGATTGTTCCATAAATATATATATATATATATATATATATATATATATATATATATATATATATATATATATATATATAAAATTATATTGTCCCTTTTTATTAAAAATATATCATTTTGCAAATTTTATTTTTTTATTTTGGGTATTTCAGTAGACACGACTTAACTAACTACAGAATTTGCTTATTTTCAATGATAACTTAAATGTATCATTACATCTCCTGAGCTCACCTATGGAAAAGCCAAAAATAAAAATCTACCATTTTTTTGATAATTTAAGCACACAGATGCACTTCTCTACAGGTGTGCTGAGGGGAACGCATAGGAGAATTAAAGGAAAATTCTGATTGTGCGTGATAAATCTTCCCCCTAGTGACAGTGGTGTTAAAGAGACATGAAACAGAAAATTAAACTTTCATTAGTGAGATTCACTATTTGATTATTGAGTAAATGCGTTTTCATGAGATTTTTTAATTAAATCTATTATCTATTATATTAGTATGTTCTCTTGGTATATCTTGTTGAAATTTAAACCTTGGTAGGCTCAGGAGTAGTAATGTACTGTTGAGAGCTAGTTGGTGATTGGTTTTGTTCAGTTAGATCGCAGTAATGCATTGCTGCTCTGGAACTGACTTTAACTATGTGTTTACCCCTGCAAACCAATTAAAGAGACAGAAATTAAATTTATGTCTGCTCCTAATTGGCTACAGCAAAGGGGGCAATAGAGCCAATGGTAGACTGTGACAAAATAAATAAAGAAAGTATTGAGTAAGTAATGAATAAAATTGCACAGTTGTTTTAAGTGACATAATTAATATTTTATATTAAATCTCAAGTTGTTTACTGTCTCTTTAAGTTTTATGAACAATAAATTTATGGAAGGCTAATGTTCAATAGAATGTTTAGGACTGGCATAATTCAGGTCAATGGGAAGATAGATAAACTTGGACAATGTAATGTTTTATAGGCTTGATCACAAGTACTATGTGTAGTACTGATCTGTCTTTAACTTATTTTATCTTTGATTCATATAGCTGATATTTTTCTTAGTATTTTTCTGTTTGTTTCAAAATCTATAAAATATATACTTGCCCCCTCCCCCAACACACATGATTAGTGATGTTGCGAACCTAAAAATTTGGGTTCTTAAACGTCGAACTCGAACTTCCGCAAAAGTTTGCAAACGTGCGAACCGGGCAAACCGCCATAGACTTCAATAGGCAGGCGAATTTTAAAACCCACAGGGACTCTTTCTGGCCACAATAGTGATGGAAAATTTGTTTCAAGGGGACTAACACCTGGACTGTTGCATGCCGGAGGGGGATCCATGGCAAAACTCCCATGGAAAATTACATAGTTGATGCAGAGTCTGGTTTTAATCCATAAAGGGCATAAATCACCTAACATTCCTAAATTGTTTGGAATAACGTGCTTTAAAACATGAGGTATGATGTTGTATCGATCAGGTAGTGTAAGGGTTACGCCCGCTTCACAGTGCGCAGTGTAGGTGATATACCTGCCCTGACCATGCTTTGCAGACCAGGTATCAGTGGTCAGATGGACCCTTGCCCCAACACTGTGTGCCAGACATGCCATTATAGCAGACGTATATGGCTTTGGCGTTGCTTTTTGGTAATTAGAAGGCTGCTAAATGGGTTAATTAGGGAGCATGTAGGCAGCTTGTAGAGTTAATTTTAGCTTAAGTGTAGTGTAGTAGAAAACCCAAAGTATTGATCTAGGCCCATTTTGGTATATTTCATGCCACCATTTCACCGCCAAATGCGATCAAATAAAAAAAAAATGCTTCTCTTTTTCACAAACTTTAGGTTTCTCACAGAAATTATTTACAAACAACTTATGCAATTATGGCATAAATGGTTGTAAATGCTTCTCTGGGATGCCCTTTGTTCAGAAATAGCAGACATATGGCTTTGGTGTTGCTTTTTGGTAATTAGAAGGCTGCTAAATGCCACTGCGCACCACACGTGTTTTATGCCCTGCAGTGAAGGGGTTAATTAGGGAGCATGTAGGCAGCTTGTAGAGTTAATTTTAGCTTAAGTGTAGTGTAGTAGACAACCCTAAGTATTGATCTAGGCCCATTTTGGTATATTTAATGCCACCATTTCACCGCCAAATGCGATCAAATAAAAAAAATTGTTCACTTTTTCACAAACTTTAGGTTTCTCACAGAAATTATTTACAAACAACTTATGCAATTATGGCATAAATGGTTGTAAATGCTTCTCTGGGATCCCCTTTGTTCAGAAATAGCATATATGACTTTGGCGTTGCTTTCTGGTAATTAGAAGGCCGCTAAATGCTGCTGCGCATCCCATGTGTATTATGGCTAGCAGTGAAGGGGTTAATTAGGTAGTTTGTAGGGGGCTTGCAGGGTTAATTTTAGCTTTAGTGTAGAGATCAGCCTCCTACCTGACACATCAGACCCCCTGATTCCTCCCAAACAGCTCCCTTCCCTCCCCCACCCCACAATTGTCCTCGCCATCTTAAGTACTGGCAGAAAGTCTGCCAGTACTAAAATAAAAGGTTTTTCATTTTTTTAAGCATATTTACATATGCTGTGGTGTAGCATCCCCCCTTAGCCCCCAACCTCCCTGATCCCCCCCAAAACAGCTCTCTAACCCTCCCCATCTGCCTTATTGGCGGCCATCTTGGGTACTGGCAGCTGTCTGCTATTATTTCACAGTCAAAAAAGTGTTGTTTTTTTTAAATGTACACTACTGTTACACCAGATATGAGTGGTGGCACTGGGCAAGTGGGCACAGTATACGCTGTGAGCCTGACACACACGCTGGAAGGCAGGCAACTGCAATTAGATTACACAGGAAAAAAAAAAAAAAGCAGACTGATGTTCTAGCCCTAAAAAGGGCTTTTTTGGGTGCTGTCCTTACAGCAGAGATAAGATGAGTCCTTCAGGACTGTAGTGGACACTGAATACACTAGCCTAGCTATTGATTTCCCTATTAAATCAGCAGCAGCTACACTTTCCCTCCTCTCACTAAGAATGCAGCTTCCAAATGAATCTAAAATGGATGCTGTCCAGGAGATGGGAGGGTCTGGGAGGGAGGGTCTGCTGCTGATTGGCTGTAATGTGTCTTCTGACTGTGAGGTACAGGGTCAAAGTTTACTCAATGATGACGAACGGGAACTATTCGCGACATCACTACACATGATCTATAAAATACAGAACACTGAGCTTTGAAGACAGTTATTGGTAAGAATATATATGGGTTAAGCCATGATATGGTACTGTTTATTATTTAGGGTGTTTTCTTTTGGGGAAATATATATAGATTTAGGGTTTAATTGGGGGGTATGTGGACTGTGCTAGACATGAGGTTAAGCAAAGATACTGTATATATGATTCATATATATGTGCTCAGAAACTGTGGGACATTTGTATTTACTTCTTTTTTCTCACTACTATGAGCTAAAAAATTGCTGAGAATCTGAAAAGAGGAGGAACTTTTTTGGAAATGTAGAACACTGATCAGCAAGTATTTTCATGGATGGTGAACAAGTGATTTTATATACATTCATGTAAATAGAATTGCTGCAACAGTTTACCCCTGATAACTAAAGGATGACCATTTTTTTAGTTCTGTTATAAAAATTTATTTTGCTTGTGCAGAACTGATATATTGCAAAATTATAGGCATGGTAGAAAACTGGACTAAGCAAAATTTTTAAAGTGTATCTGGCCTTAAACTGTAAAAAAAATTCAATCCCTTGGCACTGAAGGGGTTACATGTGAAGACACAATACTTAAAAAAATATATATATATTCATGAGATACATATGAGTTCTGTGAAGTTTTGATAGAATGATCTTTATCTAAGACACATTCTGGCCTTTTTCATAACGTCCATATAAATGAACAATCTGATTTGAATAGGTTATATTTCAAAATACTTTGCCAAATAAAATGTAGTCCCCCCCCCTCCTTTAATATATTAATGATGCTAGGAAAATATTGTATTTATTGAAATGTGAATGGTTCCTGTGGGAGATCAGAAGAAATCTTATGCAAAAACTGATGTTAAAAAATGTTTTCTCTGGAATTGGACTATAGTTTAAAATAAAACCAATACACTGGGCCCCATTTAATATAGAGCCGTTGAAAGGCCGGTGGGCTTTATAGAAAAACAAGCAGCAGATCAGTGGCATGAGAGAAGGGCCTGTCAATTTCAATTACCCCGAGCGAGTATGTTCGAAGTGATTTCAATCCACCACCTAAAAGGTGGGAATGAGTCTAAGAAGCAGCGGTCATAGAGGCAAAACAGGTTTAAATAATAAAATAATACATATGGGCCTCCATTACATATAGAGCGTCACCCGCAAAAGCCAGCAATGCCGTTTTTTGCGCGTTTTTGGTATTACATATACGGCGTAGCATACAAGTTACGCCCATATATTTCACCCGTCGCTCGCAATTTTTACTCCCATAGGCTAACATGGGACCGCGTCGTATATCGGTATCCAATATCCAGCGCAAGGCCTTACGTGGCGAAATCTTACTCCATTTTCACCTCACCATAAAAAGCAGCCGTAGCAGGCCTTGTGCCGAGTATGGGAGCACCGTAACTCCCTAAAATGCCTGCAAAAATAAAATTAACACATAACGCATGCGCAATGTCTATCTACCTGTCAACCGAAATCCCCCACCGCAATAACTAATAAACTGTATTAACCCCTAAGCCACCATAGCTCACACCGCAATAAACATATCCTAGTATTAACCCCTAAACCGCCGTAGCCCACATAGCCTTTTAAATGTATTAACCCCTAATCTGTTGCCGCCAATGTCGCCACCAGCCACTATAATAAAGTTATTAACCCCTAAACCTAAGTCTAACCCTAACCCTAACACCCCCCCTAACTTAATTATTATTTAAATAAATCTAAATAATATTACTATTTTTTAACTAAATTATTCCTATTTAAAACTAAATACTTACCTATAAAATAAACCCTAAGATAGCTACAATATAATTAATTATTACATTGTAGCTGTTTTAGGTTACAGGCAACTTTGTATTTATTTTAACTAGGTACAATAGTTATTAAATAGTTAATAACTATCTAATAGCTACCTAGTAAAAATAATTACAAATATACCTGTAAAATAAAACTTAACCTAAGTTACAATTACACCTAACACTACACTATCATTCAATTAATTAAATAAATTAACTACAATTAGCTAAAATTAAATACAATTAAATTAAATAAACAAACACTAAATTACAGAAAATAAAAAAAATTACAAGAAGTTTAAACTAATTACACCTAATCTAAGCCCCCTAATAAAATAAAAAAGCCCCCCAAAATAATAAAATGCCCTATCCTATACTAAATTACAAATAGCCCTTAAAAGGGCTTTTTGCGGGGCATTGCCCCAAAGTAATCAGCTCTGTTACCTGTAAAAAAGAAATACAACCCCCCCCCAACATTACAACCCACCACCCACACACCCCTTCTCTAAAACCCACCCAATCCCCCCTTAATAAAACCTAACACTACCTCCTTGAAGATCACCCTACCTTGAGCCGTCTTCACCCAGCCGGGCACAAGTGGTCATCCGATCCATGCAGTAGTCTTTATCCAATCGGGGCAGAAGAGGACATCCAGACCGGCAGAAGTCTTCATCCTATCCGGGCAGAAGAGGACATCCGGACCGGCAGATGTCTTCATCCAAGCAGAATCTTCTATCTTCTTCCATCTGACGAGGAGCGGCTCCATCTTGAAGACATCCGACGCGGAGCATCCTTCCAGCACGACGACTACTCGATGAATGACGGTTCCTTTAAATGACGTCATCCAAGATGGTGTCCCTCGAATTGCGATTGGCTGATAGGATTCTATCAGCCAATCGGAATTAAGGTAGGAAAAATTTGATTGGCTAATTTAATCAGCCAATCGGATTGAAGTTCAATCCGATTGGCTGATTGGATGACGTCCTTTAAAGGAACCATCATTCTTCGAGTCGTTGTCGTGCTGGAAGGATGCTCTGTGTCGGATATCTTCAAGATGTAGCCGCTCCTCGTCGGATGGAAGAAGATAGATGATGCCGCTTGGATGAAGACGTCTGCCGGTCCGGATGTCCTCTTCTGCCCGGATAGGATGAAGACTTCTGCCAGTCTGGATGTCCTCTTCTGCCCCAATCGGATGAAGACTTCTGCACGGATCGGATGACCACTTGTGCCCGGCTGGGTGAAGATGGCTCAAGGTAGGGTGACATTCAAGGGGGTAGTGTTAGGTTTTATTAAGGGGGGATTGGGTGGGTTTTAGAGTAGGGGTGTGTGGGTGATGGGTTGTAATGTTGGGGGGTGTTTTTATTTTTTTACAGGTAAAATAGCTGATTACTTTGGGGCAATGCCCCGCAAAAAAACGCTTTTAAGGGTTATTTGTAATTTAGTATAGGGCAGGGAATTTTATTATTTTGGGGGGCTTTTTTATTTTAGTAGGGGGCTTAGATTAGGTGTAATTAGTTTAAACTTCTTGTAATTTTTTTTATTTTCTGTAATTTAGTGTTTGTTTTTGTACTATAGTTTATTTAATTTAATTGTATTTAATTTTAGCTAATTGTAGTTAATTTATTTAATTAATTGAATGATAGTGTAGTGTTAGGTGAAATTGTAACTTAGGTTAGGTTTTATTTTACAGGTAAATTTGTAATTATTTTAACTAGGTAGCTATTAAATAGTTATTAACTATTTATTAGCTATTGTACCTAGTTAAAATAAATACAAAGTTGCCTGTAAAATAAAAATAAATCCTAAAATAGCTACAATGTAACTATTAGTTACATTGTAGCTATCTTAGGGTTTATTTTATAGGTAAGTATTTAGTTTTAACTAGGAATACTTTAGTTAATAATAGTAATATTATTTAGTTTTATTTAAATAGTATTTAAGTTAGGGGGGTGTTAGGGTTAGACTTAGGTTTAGGGGTTAATAACTTTATTATAATGGCAGAAATTTTGGCGACGGCAGATTAGGGGTTAATAGATTTAATAGGCTATGTGGGCTATGGCGGTTTAGGGGTTAATACTAGAATAGGTTTATTGCGATGTGGGCTATGGCGGTTTAGGGGTTAATAATTAGGCTTATTGCATTGTGGGGGGTTGTCGGTCTAGGGGTTAATACATTTATTATTAGGATTGAGAGGGGGGATTGCGGCTATAGGGGTATACGTGTCTGGCTTATTTTTGGGAGGCGTGTTAGACAGTTACAGGAGATTTAAAATATTTGTTACTTTTCTAAGGCGCTGGCAGTTTCTAAAGTGCCGTAAGTCACTAGCGGCTCCAGAAATTTGTAGTTACGCTCATTTCTGGACATCGTTAGTTTATCCGACTTACGGCACTTTAGGAACTGACGGCGGGGTATATGGAATACCCCAATGTGCGAGGTGAACTTACGGGCGGCGTGGGTTCCCTCGCTTGCGCTGAAACCTGCACGTATATCGGATGTTTACACCTGAAAGTAAAAAATAAAACAACAAATTTGTTGCTTTCAATGTTCTCTTCTTTTTTTTCCACTGAATTGTGCTTTAAGCTGAAATGCCCAGAATTTAAAAAGAAGTCCACCAAGAATTTAAAAAAAGAAATGTCCTAAATATTTATTATTGTTCTAAATTTCAATTCAATTAACCTTTCTAGGAAAACACTTAAGGGCTTTCGCTAAAGTGATATTTGCGCTTTAAGTTTTTTGGGTGGGTTTTTTTTTATTTTAGGGCTTTTTTTGTTTTTTAATGGGCACTAAAGAGCTAATTGCCCTTTTAAGGGCAATGCCAATACAAATTTATTTATTTATAAAATATTTTACCAGGAAGGATACATTGAGATTTCTCTCGTTTTCAAGTATGTCCTGGGTCCACAAAACATTGCATTGATACAATAGGGTACAATAAAATATAAAAACAATAATAATACACAATATATGCAAAAATCTAACATAGAACAGGTAGGAAATATATCATCAACCATGACAGGTGCATTCTGTTTTGATATATGTAGAGAGGGATCTCTTAAAGGATTCTAGGCTTGGGGAAGGTTTGAAAGTATGCGGGAGGTTGTTCCATAATTGTGGTGCTCTGTAGGAAAAGGAGGATCGAGCTGTTTTCTTTTTGTATTGAGGCAAGCTAAATAATGTGCTGTTATTGGATCGGAGGTTATAGGAGGTGGGAATAGCCAGGGAGAGCACTATGCTCAGGTAGGGTGGGAGCTTCCCAGAAAGGCTCTTAAACAGAAGGCAGGAAAGATGGAGGGTGCATCTGGATTCCAGCGACAGCCAGTTTAGTTCTTTTAGCATGTCACAATGGTGGGTTAGGGATGGGCGAATGTTTCTAAACATTCGAAATGTAAAACTAATTTTTATACATTCGTTCGTTAGAATCGAAATTCGACTATTTACATAACATTCTAACATTCGATTTTCGAATGTTCGTTTTCTCATTTTTCGATTACATTCGAAAATATTCGTATTAATAATAATAGAATGGTTGGCTTTGTATTATATTCAATATTCATATTTGATATCCATATTTCACATTTGATTCCGAAATGTAATATTTGAAATCGATTCCAATATATCAAATTTGATTTTGTTATGTAATATTCTAATTCAATTTTAATTTTGAAATAGTATTTCTAAGCTACATATTAGAATTATTTAATATTCAAATTTAAATATTCAAATCAACTTATTTTCTCCCATATGCAAATGTTATAGTTGTAGTAATTAAAATTTAATTTGACAGGTTTAGTTTTGGAGAAAAGGGACGTACTGGTTTGATGGTCGTGTTGGAATATTTTGATACTGATTTTTTTCTATATACTACTATTATCTATCTATTTGCTCCTGTGGCATCTTTTATTTTTTATTTTTGTGTGGACACAACTGTGGAGGGTGGACTGCACACCATGAGAAGACACATTTTTTATATTCATCTTCAATCAATTTGATATATTTTTGGAGAGGTTATATGTGGTCTATTATTATTATTTTTTTTTATTATCAAAGTTTTTTATTAAGGTATTTAGCAAGACAATAACCACATAGAAACATGAATATAAGTTACTCCAAAATAAACTTGTCTGGTAACGAAAGTAGATCATGACAACATTCTTATATCAAGCGTAACATACTGCATTATTAGCCTGTCTCAACCATATACATTGCAAAGATTACATTGATACCTTATATTTTTATTTTTTTTGTAAAGTGTTACTGTAGTACCTTTTTATCAAAAGTTACTGCCTATTAGTTTGATATTTTAACCTGGCATACATAGAAAACTTATCTTGGTTGAGAAAAACATTTTTCCCTGAGAGGTACTGTATATGATATTAATTGTACTATTAGCATTTATGAAATAAATATGAAATAAAGTTAATACCAAAATAGCGGGTTAAAACCGCATAGAAATTCACCAAACTGGGTGAATACAAAAATAAGCACATAAACCTTCCGAAGCCATATAATGCAAACTATATATATATATATATATATATATATATATATATATATATTAGGGTTGCACCGATACCATTTTTTTATGACCGAGTACAAGTACCGATACTTGTTTTCAAATACTCGCCGATACCAATTACCAATACTTTTTTTTTTTATGTCATGTGACATTTTACCAAGCACAATACAGTAATAATAATTATTATTTAAGATTCCTTCTTTATAATTATAAAGGACTGTAATTCAAAAGACATTATGAAATAATAAAGTAGTTTTATTTGTCACAAAGTTCACTGAACATGTTTATAAATAAAAAATATTACAATAAAATATTAAATTTAAAGGGGTGATGCAATTGGGTTGTAGGGCTGTTATATAACATCAATCTGACATTTGTATGGAGGTTCGACTCTAAGTTGAACACTTTCACTTTCCACACTACTGCATGGGGCAGAAAGATATTTTTGGGCCATTTTAGCCAGAGCTGGAAATCTGTTTATTAACTGCCCAGTACTTCAGGGGTTTGTCTGAACGAGGTACAGTGATCTCTCCTACAATAATACAAATAACAGCAATTTTTATTGGCAGAGCAGTAGTAAACAATTTTTAGTTTAGTCTCCACTCCAGTTTAAAATGAAATGGGAACATGCAGTTTGAAAAATACGCCACAAGATAGCATATGGGTAGGAAGTGGAGGTATCGGTTTAAGTATCGGTACATTTGCACGAGTACAAGTACTCATGCAAATACTTGGTATCGGTACGGATACCGATACTAGTATCGGTATCGGTGCAACCCTAATATATATATATATATATATAAAACTATATAATGCAAGTATAAGCATTTTGAATTAAATTGAAATAGATCTAGCACTGCAATTAAGATCGCATGGAGCAAGTACCCCCTCTTGTAAGCGCAAATTAAAGTGTATAAGTAGACGATCGCTACACCATGTAGGCACCTATATATTTACTTAGTGTAATAGCATGACCTCAAGACTATATGTTGGTAAATTGGAGCATCAGAATATGTATACTGATCTGCCTCAACAAGAGGCAGGCATTGTAGACTTGTTGTTAGCCAACTAGTAACTAATTAAACAGACATAACACATCCCATAACATACTAGGTTGTTCCCTATTAATATCTATGGTATAATGCAAATAAACAGTTACAAACGTTAAAATTTCCATTTGAAAGTTAGTGGCATGGCAATGTCATATCTCCAATAAGTGAAACAGATCTAAAATATCATCTAGTGTCACTAAAACCATATAAGCACCGAAAATTATCAGAGAGTACCTGGTTTAAGCTAGTGGGTAATTAGAAAGATGTATATTACTTTGTTAATATACTAGTAAGCCACTTCGTAGTGTCCATTTGAACCCTAAACTATCACAAATGAAAAAATAACAGCTAGTCATATGAATCCTTAAAAGTACACATTTAGAAAGCGTTCTATTAATATCAGGGATAAATGACCCTTACAGAGAAATCTAAAAGTTTGAGGTACTACTCTGGCAGCCACCTCAACTCCCCTAAATAGCTGGATCCTGTGAGGGGGAAGATTAGTCAAATCCCCATTTATAATCCACTGTTGCAACAGGGTTCAACCTATGCCTCTTCTATGAAATTGTGCTGCTGTCACCATCGTGATATCCCTGAAGGAGGACCTATTCCTCAGTATCTGTTGTAGGATGAAAAGGAGTCCCCAAACTCGCAACCGCATAGCCTCCTGCAATATCCCCTCATGTTAGATGCCATATCTTGCTGATCTCGGGCCATGGGAGTCGGCCGCTCTCCCCCGACCCGTCGTCATGTTTAAAAGCCACGCAGACATCTCCATATTGAATTGCGATGCAGGCGTTGGGAAGTTTGAATTCCGGACTCTGATAACCCCGGAGGTTAGGCTGGAAACATGGGGAGGCTCCTCTCTCTCATCGGGGCTGATGCTAATAGATGACAGGACCACATGCGTGATTTCAGGGCAAGATATCAGGAGTCCTTGCAGTGGGACCATGTGTATGTCTGAAGTAGGCCAGAAGGTTGCCTGCGTATTCTGTCTTATGCTCCGTGCCGTTACTATGAGGTCGAGCATACAACCATCCAATTTAGATTCTAATTGTAGCAGTAAAGCTCGTAATAATTTGCCCGATCCCTCCATGATGGGTGACCTCTCTTCTGCGGCAGCTAGTAAACTAAAAGAAGCTACGTTGCTTGGTTTGTGGGGGAATGAAAGCTTAAAGTCGCAGCACTATGTCGCCGCCTAATATTATTGTGGTCCGGGGTTAGGCCTAATAGTCATAAATCTAGCTCCATGGATATCAAACTGTTAAGAATTCTTTCCTCTAACCAGTAGATGGATATTTGCTACCTCAATCGGTATATATAGCTCAAAAAACAGCTCAGTAGTGGATGTTCAATGAGGAGCTCTTGTTGAAACAACCTAGTATGGCCGCTGCCCGAACACGTCCCCCGGTCGATTATTTTTTATAGGCAAAAATTCAGATGATAGTGATAGGTGGCTACCTGCTTTTACTTTGTGCATTTATTTAGTTGTTTTTTTTTTCTAAGAATTTAATTTGAAAAATTATTCATCTTTATATTGTAATTGTGTAAGTCTATTCTACATTAGTATTTCTTAACCAGAAGTGGCCCTAACAGGCCATATTTTCATGATGTCTTAACTAGAGCACTGGTAAAATAATCAGTACCTATGGTGAGAGCCAGGTTAGTTACCATGGTTACTATTTTACCTGTGCTCCAGTGAAGACGTTCTGAAAATTTTGCCTACTAGCCTAGGTTTACTTGAGGACTGTGGTTGAGAAGTACTGATGTTCATCATAGAGATGTTGTACTTATAATCTAGTGTGGGTTGTGTTTTACTGTGCTAGTCCTGCCTTGTATCTGGGTACTATTGATCTAATTTATATTTGTAGACTAGATTTTCGATTTTTTAGATTTGTGAAGTATGATATGTTAAAAAGATACATTTTTATACATTTCGAATATTCAATTTCAATCAAATGTTTCTGAATGTTATATTCTAGTCATATTCAAAATAATGCAATCCATTTTGATTTCGAATGTTCATAAAAAAATCAAATGTGTATATTCAATCTTTTATGTACATTCGAAATCGAAAGTGACATTCAAAATCAAATATACGCATTTGAAATCGAAAGTGACATTCGAAAACTGTAAATAACATTTGAAAATAGAATTTTTAAGAATATTCGTTCTTATCAACATTCAAATTTGTAATTCGAATTTCGGTAATAACATTCGAATTCTAAAATTTGCACATTCGCCCATCCCTATGGTGAGTCCTGTAGTTACATTGTAGCACGAAGTGGCAGAACGAGTTATACAAATGCCTCTTTAAGAGCAATGGGAAGCTTAGTTTTTTTAGAGTTAGGATTTTTTTTTATTTTGGGGGTTGGGTGGGTGGGGGGTTGTAATGTTATGGCGTAATTAGTAAAAAATGTATGTAAAAGAGCTGTAAAACTTTAGGGCAAGGCCCTACAAAAGGCCCTTTTGAGGGCTATTTGTAGTTTAGTCTTAGATTAGTGGGTGTTTTTATTTTGGGGTGACTTTTTTGTTTTTATAGGGGTATTAGATTAGGTTTAAAAAATATTTTGGATAATTTTGTTTATTTTTTTCTGATATCTTTTATTTTTTGTAATAGATTTTTTAGTTTAATTTAATTTTAGTTTTTTTTAATATAATGGTAGGATTTTTTATTTTAATGTTAAATTAGGATTTTAAAATTTTGGTATTTTTAATTAATTTTGTAATAAGATAGCCTTTTTTATTTTATGTAAATTAGGGTTAACTTAGGGGGTGTTAGGTTAGGGGGCTTAGATTAATACTTTGCGCTGTGGGGGTATGGCAGTTTAGGGGTAATAGGTTAATTAGGTAGATTGCATTGTGGAGGGATGGCGGTTTAGACAATTTTTGGTTTATATCCTGGACAGCACTTGTTTATTGGTGGGTAAATTTATCCACCAATCAGCAAGAACAATCCAGGTTGTTCACCAAGAATGGGCCGGCATCTAAACTTACATTCTTGCTTTTAAAATAAAGATACAAAGAGAATAAAGAAAATTTGATAAAATGAGGAAATTAGAAAGTTGCTTAAAATTACATGCTCTATCTGAATAACGAAAGAAAAACTTTGGGGTTAGTGTCCCTTTAAGTAACTTTCTCATTTACTCCTATAATCAAATGTTCTTCATTCTCTTTGAATGTTTACTTGAAAAGCAAGAATGTAAGTTTAGATGCTGGCCAATTTTTGGTGAATAACCTGGGTTTTTCTTGCTGATTGGTGGATAAATTCCCCCAACAAATGCTGTCCAGAGTCTGAACCAAAAATTGGCTGGCTCCTTAGCTTCGATGCCTTTTTTTTTCAAATAAAGATAGCAAGAGAACAAAGAAAAATTGATAATAGGAGTAAATTAGAATGTTGCTTAACATTGCATGCTCTATCTGAATCATTAAAGAATAAATTTGGGTTCAGTGTCCCTTTAAGAAAGTAATGTATCATTATATATAAATTTGAGCACACAGATGCACTTCTCTAAAGGTGTGCTAAGGGGAACGCATAGGAGAATTAAAGGAGAATTCAGATTTTGCTTAATAAATCTTCCCCTCAGTGACAGTGGTGTTAAAGGGACATGAAATGGAAAATTAAACTTTCATTATTCAGATGCACTATTTCATTATTCAGTAAATGCATTTTCATGAGATTTTTTTAATTTAAGTCTATTATCTATTATATTACTTTGTTCTTTTGGTATATCTTGTTGAAATTTAAACCTTGGTAGGCTCAGGAGCAGTAATGTACTGTTGAGAGCTGTTCCTAATTGGTAACAGCAAAGGGGACAATAGAGCCAATGGTAGACTGGGGCAAAATAAATAATGAAAGTATATTGCACAGTTGTTTAAAGTGACAGAACTAATATTTTATATTAAATCTCAAGTTGTTTACTGTCTCTTTAATTTATTTTTATTTTTTTCAAACTTTTTTATTTTATTTGTATCAATGGATAATAACAAGACATATGTTTCACACTCAGAAATTTTACAAAATGTGATAAAACATAAAAACGAGAGAGTAAAACAAGAATATAGTGTATCAAATTACAAACCAGTCACTGGATATCTCCACATAGCGATTACTAACTGTCTCAACATTTCAGTGTCAAGTCATGTACTGTATACACAAAA
Organism: Bombina bombina; assembly: GCF_027579735.1. Classification (NCBI taxonomy): domain Eukaryota; kingdom Metazoa; phylum Chordata; class Amphibia; order Anura; family Bombinatoridae; genus Bombina; species Bombina bombina. The sequence continues at coordinate 689,935,586 of NC_069500.1, forward strand.
TCCCCAAGACGGAAAACATAAGAAGAGAATATAATGTGTCCAATTACATAGTGGTCGCTAACAGTCTCGACCGAGATAACGTATGTATAATCCAGTACCCTGGTTATACTAATTACAGATTAAAACAAATAGCACACAACCTCGGGTACAAGTAGTAGATTCCAACACACTCGCCCCAATATGCCTATACTCCTCTCTCCTGTGGTCCCCTCTCTTCCACTCCGTTCACCTATCTCCTCTTGATCAATCGAGCACTAAGGTTTTCTGCTCTGATCTCTCCCTTTTTTTAACATAGAACCCCCAAATACTTCTGCCTAAATAGATGCAGCTTACAGATCAGTGCGGGATAAACGACCAAAAACAGTACACATTAATCAGTCAACCAAAATAACCACAAAATAAGCAACGAACAAACAAAAAAAAAAAAAAAAGGGAACACCCTCTCGTCCCACCCCTACCCCTCCCAGCCCCTCACTCCACGTCCCCAGCCCAATCCCCAGGAAAATGTGCTGCCAAAATATTTGTCAAAATGAAATCGGATTCCCTAAATGGTTTAATCATTTTTTTTTTTGATATGCTGGAGGCAGGGATCTTATAAATTTCTCCCATTTTCTGAAGAACACCGGCAAGTATTGATCATACGGAAAGGGCATGTTAAACTGCTCTGTTATGAATTGGCTAACTACGGCCGCTTTAAGTTGAACCAATGTGGGTGCCGAACATGACTTCCATAGTTTAAGGATGAGATTGTGCCCCGTTAGTATTATTGTGTTTATAAGGAGATAAATTTTTTTTTAGACCTTGATATCTCACCAGAAAGAAAATCTCAATGGGAGATAACTCATGCTCCAATTTTAAGACGGTGCTCATCCAATATGAGATCTTACTCCAGAATTGTCGTGTTTTTGGACAACCCCACAGACAATGGAATAAATCTGCATCCATCATCGAGCATCTAGAGCATAAAACCCTTGCGTTATACCATTTAGAAAGCATACCTGGGGTGAAGTACCTCTTGAGCCCGATTTTTATCTGAGATTCTCTCCAGGTGGTAGGGACCCAATTCTGTTGAATAATTTTAAAACTTCCAACAATAGTTTGCTCATCTATATCTGGGAATTGAATAGACCATTTAGAAATCATCTTGCCTACCTGTAAATCCGAAGATTTCTGAATTACAAGTTGGTATAATGGGAAATTTCAAATTTCCCAGATGCATACAAGGAAATCCTGAACTGTAATTCACCCAAAGACCAATTGTTCCCGAAGTTATTATGCAACTCCTGTAAGAAATGCCTGACTTGAAGGTAGGCGTAAAATTCCCGCGCCCCTAGACTAAATTTATTTGCAATTTCTGTATAGGTTAGTAGATATCCATCTTGTCCCAAAAATTGACTCATGGCTTTTAAGACTTTCAAATCCCAATCTTTAAATATCTGACTTGAGAGTCCAGGGCAAAAATTGGGATTACCACATATGGGTAGATATTGTGAGAGATATGGCAAATAATCTAACTCAGTACACAACCTCTGCCATGCTATTATTATATTCCTAAAAGTGGACAAACAGAATATGTTCGAAGGGAGAGAGGTCACCGGACAATGTAATAAAGCCTTCAAGTTGAACGGGGTCACTACCCGCGACTCCAAAACGGACGCCGAAATCTGATCTTTACCCGTTATCCAGTCCAATGCAAATCTGGCTATGATCACTAGATAATACATCTGGATATTAGGAAGTGCAAGTCCAGCTGCCAGCTTAGAATTCATGAGGCGATGGGAGGCAATCCGTGGTTTACTACCTTTCCATAAAAATCTGGAACAAGCGCTATTATATATGGCAATGTCTTTATGGTGTAGAAACAGAGGAATATTTTGAAATATATACATAAGTTTGGGAAAAATAATTGATTTAATTAATGTTACCCGCGCAGATAAAGAAATAGGCAGCGAAGTCCATTCTTCCAATTTTTTTTTACAACATCTAACCCCGTACGCGTAATTCAGCTTATACCAGTCCTCTGGGTTTCTAGAAATATGGAGCCCTAAATAGTTAATCTGAGAGACTTCCACAAAGGGGTGTTTTACGTCACATAAAGGATTTCTATAGAGCCACATTAATTCTGATTCCAGGGTGTTAACCCTGAATCCGGAAATCTCACCAAACTCATGGATAATATCCTGGAGAATTGGCAGAGAGACCGAAAGATTAGATAGACATATCAACAGGTCATCCGAGTATGATAGAAGAACCAGTTTCTCACCTGCCAATGAAATGCCTTCAAGCTCTTGACGTAATCGTATGGCCAGAGGTTCCAAACTGATATTAAATAATAGTGGAGATAGTGGACACTCCTGTCTGGTCCCTCTGTGCATAACGAATCGTTGGGAGGTCACATTATTGATAATGACCGATGAAGTGGGAGCGCTATAGATTAACCTAATATAATTGTAAAAGAACCCGGAGAGACCGAACTTCTCTAGGGTAACGAAAAGATGGTCCCAACTGAAGGCCTTCTCAGCGTCGACTTTAAGAATGGCCTTGTCAAGAATTTCATTGCTGGTAGAGGCCTTATATTTGTTCCAATAAGACTCAATGAGAACTAATAATTTCCTGGTGTTTCTCACAGGGTTCCGGCCGGGCATAAATCCGAATTGGTTCTCATGGATTAGCTCCCCAATATAAGGTTTCAATCTGGAAGCTATAATAGATGCTAATAATTTATAGTCGGTGTTAAGGACAGAAATAGGTCTGAATGAACTAGGAAGCTCCGGGTCCTTGCCCTTTTTTAAAATTAGCGTTATGGAAAAGGCTTGCTGAGCATGAGATACGCATGTGAATACTCGTGCGTCCGGGTTCTGTACCTGCCAGATATCTACTAAAACCAGCTGTGAGCAGAATATTTGGAAGATACACACTTTTCTGCCTCTGCTGTTGAGGGCTCCTTTTTTAGAGCAATCCAAGGTTGCGTCTGCTGTCAAATTAAAATCGCCCACAACGATTAAATTTTGCCCTATGAATCTGTGTAATCTAGCCATTAAGGCCACCCAAAAATTCTGTTCGATTTGATTAGGGCCGTAGATGTTACACAGTGTATATTTGATCTTTTTGATCACAATCTCCAAGATCAGAAATCTACCTTCATGGTCCACTTCATTATTAATTATTTGATACTCCAGTTTCCGATTCAGCAAAATGGCGACCCCCCTCTTCCTGGTTGTAGAAGGAGCGGCTATACCCTTCCCAACCCATTTAGTCCTAAGTTTGAGAATTTCTGGGGGTTTTAAGTGTAGTTCCTGAAGAAAAACTATGTTGGGTTGAATTTCCCTGAGTACTTTATTATGGATTTCCGTTTAATTGGAGAGGTTATGCCGCCAAGGAAAATAAGTTAATATTAGAGGCCATCAAATCCTATATCTGTCGACATATATATACGGAAGGGGAACCCTACTGAATATAATGGAGCAAGGGCAGCAGGGGCGTGGGGGAGGGTACGGGGAGGGAGCGAGAGAGGAGAAAAAAAAAAAAAAAAGGAACAACAAACCACGCAGAGCCACACACTTTAACCACCCAAAAGACTTCTGAGTAAACCCGCAATATTGACTCAGGGTGTTTTAAGGAACGCCTGCTTCTCGACAGAAATTCTCAGCTTCCAAGACATTATTTAATGTATGAGAGATCCCCTCTTTGAATACCACTAACTTTGCAGGATAGAACATTTTGATATTGTAGTTTTCTCTCTGCAATCTACCATAGAAGAAAGACATGTCTCTTCTCTTAGATAAAGTTTCAGAAGAGAAATCTTGAAAAATTAGTAACTCATGGGAATCCAGGACAAAAGGCATACATTTCCAGTAATACTTAATGTATAATAATTTGTCTTGGAAGTTGACAAACTTAAATATCACAGGCCTCGGTCTCTGGCCCTCAGTGTGTTCCATGCGTGGCCCTATTCTGTGTGCCCTCTCTATCTGAAAGGGAGTGGCAGGAGCTGGAATCAGCAAAGCCTTGGGTAATGTATTGGTTACAAAATTCAATAAATCTTGAAATTCGGGCAATTCAGGGAGGCCTATCACTTTTAGATTACTACGTCTTGAGCGATCCTCAAGATCTTCGATCTTAGCTTGTAACGCTACTATCGTTTTGCTGTGCGAATCCACAGTCGAATCATGAATATTAAGCCTATCTTCTAGATCAGACACTCTGTTTTCAGCTTCATCTAGTCTTGATGAAAACTGCCGAACCTCTGTTGTGAGATTGGATATCTAATTCCTGATCTCAAACTTAATCAGGTCAAATTGCGGAAGCAGGATTTTAGCAACTTCTGCTGCATATTCTGACATACTATTACCCAAGGGGGTCCCTTTCTCTGGGGGAGTATCAATGCTGGAGTCCAGAGTCCTGCCACTCCCTTTTTTATCTTTAGCTTTAGGGGGCATATTGGAAGGTGAACTCCTTTGGAGCATGTATCTGTCCATGAACCAAGGGACCACCAAACTTTAGATAAATTATTCCAAATGAATAAGGGGAGAAAAAACAAAGAAAAAAAAAACGAAAGGAGAGAGGGAAACAGAGAGTAGGGCGTATCGGGGTCCTAAGACGGGCACGGTGTGTTGGAACCCACACAATTGTGTCTCTATTTGTTTGTCTCTGCAAGATTACCTACTCTTAGACCTGCTGCCTATCTTAATCAACTTACGGATCTTTCTGTACTGTTAGCCCAATATAGACCGAAATAGTAAAACAGGGTCCTAAAGACTACTGGTAAAGTGCAAGTGCTTCTAAAAGAGAAAGAGGGGGAGAGAAAAGAAAAAAGAGAATTCCCCCTTCCCTTCCCTATCTCTTCTAGTCGGGTGCTTTTTGTGAAAAAGTGCTTTCAATAGAGCTTATGTTTGTGCAAAATAGGGTGAATTAGATAACTTAGTGACTTATTGTATGTGAGATTGACCCTTTTTTCCCTCTTTTTCTCTTTTCCTATTTCTCTTTACCCTACCCTTTCCCTTCTTTTTTAAAAGCTCTCTAGAAATCGAATGCCCCTAACCAGGGTACCTCTAAATGGTGTGTGCACTTTCTTATCAAACTTGTGATTCTATTATGTGAAATAAATAGACACACACAAAATAAATGTAATATGTAAATAGACAGACACAAAATAAAAAGCAAGTGACATATAATAATGCAACTACTACTTACGTGACTCAAAAAGACCTTGAAATTAGGTACAAGCTCCTAATCTTGACTGCAATTCTGACCTAATATACCATCCAATTAGAAAACAAACTGTGTTCAGAAAAAGTGTAAGCGAGTTACTTGCGCACTAAGTATGGCCCTAATAATTATTTACAAGCTAACAAACAATCATTCCTAACCAAAGATCTTATGTGACCTGGCGTAATGACCACTATGCAGGATGTTTTGATTACTACTAGAACAGGTTTAGAAGCACTGAGTATCAACAGGCAATTTAAAACATATCTAATACCCTGTGAAAATAATCTGTCTTAATATAATGCCGAGCTATATAAAAAAAAACAAAAAAAAAAGAGAAAAAAAAAACCAAGTTAGCTACAGTGATTTGTGCAACAATCTTTCACAGTGAGCAATATGTGTCAGCAATTTAAACACACAAAAAAAAAGACAACCAAAGAAAAACAAAGTAAAATGAAGAAAGAACATAGAAACACCAGTAGTCTGCTTAGTAACACAGTGTCCCCCAGGTTCTTGCAAACTCAGTATCAGCCTTCACTTGTCAAATCCAGCTGGAGAACCTTTCATGATAAGGGAGTCTAGTCAATTGAAAATATCCATAATAATAAATACAGTGGTTAGTGTCAATTATATACTGTGTACCTCCAGTTCTGCCACACACTTAAGTGGGCCGATGAAAAAAAGTGGTAATTAAGAGTCTTAACTTGGATAACACTGTGAGGCACTGGCCCTTGTCATAAAGCTCCTCGCTCCGTTTCCAAGGACATATAAGTGCTTCTCGCACAGAGCAAGGCAAGTGACCGTTACTGGCCTTAACGCTACTGATTTTAATTGGACCTGTACTCCGTGGTGTCAGGGTCTTGCCAATTTGCCTGAGTTCTACTGCTTGGTCAAATACATTTGCATACTCTGAAAGGAAACAGAGAACAGTACCTTAAATATGGGCAGTCACACTTCCACAGCTTCTGCAGAGATGATGCCACCCTCAGCGCTTCCGCTATCCTTGCGGACTATCGGCGCTGAAGCGTGACGTAGTTGAGGGCCCACAGGAGGTGACACTTGAGCAGGTAATACGGGGGCCCAGCGGAACCACCTACAGGAATACCCAAGCCGGCCGGCAAAGGAATCTCAACAGGCACGACACTGCGGCTGATCCTAGGCTCCGGAGGCGGAGCAGAACCGACACATGCACAACACCCCTTCCGTCACAACCAGGGGACTCAGGTGTTGCTATAGGAGAAATGGCCCATCCAGGTGGGCTAAAACAGCTCTCTTCCGAGCCGGGTGAAACCAGGCACCCAGGGACCAGTGTGGCAGGGCCTGGTAAGGCCAGCGACGGCACTCCAACTGTTCCTCGTCCGGGTAAGCTGTAATTCGTCCGCTGGGGAGATAAGCAGGATCCTTCAATTAGGAAATAGCTTTAGCAGATAGGACACCGGTCAGCTCCTAGAAATAGCTGTGCACCAGCCACCGTGCACAATTAGGCTGTAGCAGTGGACTACCAACGCCGGATCGTAATCCTGGTACCCAAGCCTAATGCAGGCCAAGGGAAACAGCGTAGATTGTTGCTGGTTTAGGCCTCACATAGAGGCGCGGAGCTTCAGAGACACCTGCAGGTACCTGCAGCTACCTGTCGGCCCCGCCTCCAACCGGAAGTCCAGCTGTCTCTTTAAGTTTTAAGTACAATAAATTTATGGAAGTCTAATGTTCAATAGAATGTTTAGAACTGGCATAATTCAGGTCAATGGGAAGGTAGATAAACTGGAACAATATAATGTTTTATAGGCTTGATCACAAGTACTATGTGTAGTACTGATCTGTCTTTAACTTATTTTATCTTTGATTCATGTAGCTGATATTTTTCTTTGTATTTTTCTGTTTGTTATTTAAAAATCTATAAAATATATACTTGCCCCTCCCCCCACACACATAATTTATAAAAATTCAGAACACTGAGCTTTGAAGACAGTTATTGGTAAGAATATATATGGGTTAAGCCATGATATGGTACTGTTTATTATTTAGGGTGTTTTCTTTTGGGGATATATATGTAGATTTAGGGGTTAATTGGGGGGTATGTGGGCTGTGCTAGGCATGAGGTTAAGAAAACATACTGTATATATGTTTCATATCTATGTGCTCAGAAACTGTGGGACATTTGTATTTACTTCTTTTTTCTCACTACTATGAGCTAAAAAAATTGCTGAGAATCTGAAAAGAGGAGGAACTTTTTTGGAAATGTAGAACACTGATCAGCAAGTATTTTCATGGATGGCTAACAAGTGATTTTATATACATTCATGTAAATAGAATTGCTGCAACAGTTTACCCCTGATAACTGAAGGATGACCATTTTTTTGTTCTGTTATAAAAATTTATTTTGCTTGTGCAGAACTGATATATTGCAAAATTATAGGCATGGATAACACTGGACTAAGCAAAATTTTTAAAGTGTATCTGGCCTTAAACTGTAAAAAGTTTTTTTAAAACTCTTGGCACTGAAGGGGTTACATATGAAGACACAATACTTAAAAAATAAATATATTCATGAGATACATGTGAGTTCTGTGAAGTTTTGATAGAATGCTCTTTATCTAAGACACATTCTGGCCTTTTTCATAACATCCATATAAATGAACAATCTGATTTGAATAGGTTATATTTCAATATGCTTTGCCAAATAAAATGTAGATCCCCCTACTTTAATATATTAATGATGCTAGGAAAATAAAAAACTTTATGAGCTATATAAATAGATCATCTACAAAACATTTATGCAAAGAAAAAAATGAGTGTATAATGTCCCTTTAATAAAGGCACACTATTACTAATTTTGGGGGCAATTGGGCGACATTTATCAAATTAACCAGATATCTGGGGCCCCATCCGATATGCAGCGTTGCCCGCAAAAGCCGGTGATGCCAGTTTTTGCGCAGGTTTGGTATCACATATACGGCGTAGCATACAACTTACGCCCGTATATTTCACCCGTCGTCCGCAATTTTTACTCCCATAGGCTAACATGGGACCGCGTCATAAATCGGTATCCAATATCCAGCGCAAGGCCTTACGTGGCAAAAATGGAGAAATCTTACTCCATTTTCACCTCACCATAAAATGCACCCATAGCAGGCCTTGCGCTGAGTATTGGAGCACCGTAACTCCCTAAAATGCATGCAAAAAAAACCTAACACCTAACGCATGCGCAATGTCTATCTACCTGTCAACCGCAATCCCTAATAAAGTGTATTAACCCCTAAACCACCACCGCCGCTCCCGGAGTCCACCGCCACTACATTATATGTATTAACCCCTAAACCACCACTCCCGGACCCTGTCGCACCTAAATAAAGTGTTTAACCCCTAAACTGCCACTCCCGGACCCCGCTGCCACCTACATTAAATTTATTAACCCCTAATCTGACCCCCTACACCGCCGCCACCTACATTAAATTTATTACCCCCTAAACCTAAGTCTAACCCTAACACCCCCCTAACTTAATAATTATTTAAATAAATCTTAATAATATTACTATTATTAACTAAATTATTCCTATTTAAAACTAAATACTTACCTATAAAATAAACCCTAACGGCTAGATTTAGAGTTTGGCGTTAGCCGTCAAAACCAGCGTTAGAGGCTCCTAACGCTGGTTTTGGGCTACCGCTGGTATTTAGAGTCAGTCAGGAAAGGGTCTAACGCTCACTTTGCAGCCGCAACTTTTCAATACCGCAGATCCCCCTACGCCATTTGCGTTTCCTATCTTTTCAATGTGATCTTTCTAATGCTGGTATTTAGAGTCTTGGCTGAAGTGAGCATTAGAAATCTAACGACAAAACTCCAGCCGCAGAAAAAAGTCAGGAGTTAAGAGCTTTCTGGGCTAACGCCGGTTTATAAAGCTCTTAACTACTGTGCTCTAAAGTACACTAACACCCATACACTACCTATGTACCCCTAAACCGAGGTCCCCCCACATCACCGTCACTCTATTAAAATTTTTTAACCCCTAATCTGCCGCTCCGTACACCGCCGCAACCTACGTTATCCCTATGAACCTCTAATCTGCTGCCCCTAACACCGCTGACCCCTATATTATATTTATTAACCCCTAATCTGCCACCCCCAACGTCGCCTCCACCTACCTACAATTATTAACCCCTAATCTGCCGACCGGACCTCACCGCTACTATAATAAATGTATTAACCCCTAATCCGCCTCACTCCCGCCTCAATAACCCTATAATAAATAGTATTAACCCCTAATCTGCCGACTGGACCTCACCGCTACTCTAATAAATGTATTAACCCCTAAAGCTAAGTCTAACCCTAACCCTAACACCCCCTAAGTTAAATATAATTTAAATCTAACGAAATAAATTAACTCTTATTAAATAAATTATTCCTATTTAAAGCTAAATACTTACCTGTAAAATAAACCCTAATATAGCTACAATATAAATTATAATTATATTGTAGCTATTTTAGGATTAATATTTATTTTACAGGCAACTTTGTATTTATTTTAACCAGGTACAATAGCTATTAAAGAGTTAATAACTATTTAATAGCTACCTAGTTAAAATAATTACAAAATTACCTGTAAAATAAATCCTAACCTAAGTTACAATTAAACCTAACACTACACTATCAATAAATTAATTAAATACAATACCTACAAATAAATACAATTAAATAAACTAACTAAAGTACAAAAAAATAAAAAAGCTAAGTTACAAAAAATAAAAATAAGTTACAAACATTTTAAAAATATTACAACAATTTTAAGCTAATTACACCTAATCTAAGCCCCCTAATAAAATAACAAAGCCCCCCAAAATAAAAAAATGCCCTACCCTATTCTAAATTAAAAAAGTTCAAAGCTCTTTTACCTTACCAGCCCTTAAAAGGGCCTTTTGTGGGGCATGCCCCAAAGAAAACTGCTCTTTTGCCTGTAAAAGAAAAATACAACCCCCCCAACATTAAAACCCACCACCCACATACCCCTAATCTAACCCAAACCCCTGTTAAATAAACCTAACACTACCCCCCTGAAGATCATCCTACCTTGAGTCTGATTGGCTGATTCCATCAGCCAATCAGAATTTTCCTACCTTAATTCCGATTGGCTGATAGAATCCTATCAGCCAATCGGAATTCGAGGGACGCCATCTTGGATGACGTCCCTTAAAGGAGCCTTCATTCGTCGGTAGTCCATCGGGGAAGAAGGATGTTCCGCATCGGCGGAATGAAGATGGATCCTGAAGAAGAAGATTGAAGACCCCATTTGGAAGATGACATCGCCGGGATGGAAGACTTCTTCAGCGCCGCTTGGAAGATGACATCGCCCAGAAGGAAGACTTCTTCAGCGCCGCCTGGAGGATCACTTCATCGGATGGAAGACTTCTTCAGCGCCCGTTGGAGGATCACTTCTGCCGCTCCGGATCTCCTCTTCGGTTCCATCGGTGGCTCGGCTGAGTGAAGACGACTCAAGGTAGGATGATCTTCAGGGGGGTAGTGTTAGGTTTATTTAAGGGGGGTTTGGGTTAGATTAGGGGTATGTGGGTGGTGGGTTTTAATGTTGGGGGGGGGTTGTGTTTTTCTTTTACAGGCAAAAGAGCAGTTTTCTTTGGGGCATGCCCCACAAAAGGCCCTTTTAAGGGCTGGTAAGGTAAAAGAGCTTTGAACATTTTTTAATTTAGAATAGGGTAGGGCTTTTTTTATTTTGTGGGGCTTTGTTATTTTATTAGGGGGCTTAGATTAGGAGTAATTAGCTTAAAATTGTTGTAATATTTTTAAAATGTTTGTAACTTATTTTTTTTATTTTTTGTAACTTAGCTTTTTTTATTTTTTGTACTTTAGTTAGTTTATGTAATTGTATTTAATTGTAGTTATGTGTAGTTAATTTATTTAATTAATTTAATGATAGTGTAGTGTTAGGTTTAATTGTAACTTAGGTTAGGATTTATTTTACAGGTAATTTTGTATTTCTTTTAGCTAGGTAGTTATTAAATAGTTAATAACTATTTAATAACTATTCTAACTAGCTAAAATAAATACAAAGTTACCTGTAAAATAAATATAAATCCTAAGATAGCTACAATGTAATTATAATTTACATTGTAGCTATCTTAGGGTTTATTTTACAGGTAAGTATTTAGTTTTCAATAGGAATAATTTATTAAAGTATAGTGTAATGTTAGGTGTAATTGTAACTTAGGTTAGTTTTTATTTTACAGGTAAATTTCTCTTTATTTTAGCTAGGTAGCTATTAAATAGTTAATAACTATTTAATAGCTATTGTACCTAGTTAAAATAAATTGAAATTTGCCTGTAAAATAAAAATAAATCCTAAAATAGCTACAATATAATTATTATTTATATTGTAGCTATATTAGGGTTTATTTTACAGGTAAGTATTTAGCTTTAAATAGGAATAATTTATTTAATAAGAGTTAATTTATTTTGTTAGATTTAAATTATATTTAACTTAGGGGGTGTTAGTGTTAAGGCTAGACTTAGCTTTAGGAGTTAATAAATTTATTAGAGTAGCGGTGAGGTCCGGTCGGCAGATTAGGGGTTAATACTATTTATTATAGGGTTATTGAGGCGGAAGTGAGGCGGATTAGGGGTTAATACATTTATTATAGTAGCGGTGAGGTCCGGTCGGCAGATTAGGGGTTAATTATTGTAGGTAGCTGGCGGCGACGTTGTGGGGGGCAGATGAGGGGTTAATAAATATAATATAGGGGTCGGCGGTGTTAGGGGCAGCAGATTAGGGGTACATAGGTATAATGTAGGTTGCGGCGATGTACGGAGCGGCAGATTAGGGGTTAATAATAATATGCAGGGGTCAGCGATAGCGGGGGCGGCAGATTAGGGGTTAATAAGTGTAAGGTTAGGGGTGTTTAGACTCGGGGTACATGTTAGAGTGTTAGGTGCAGACATAGGAAGTGTTTCCCCATAGGAAACAATGGGGCTGCGTTAGGAGCTGAACGCTGCTTTTTTGCAGATGTTAGGTTTTTTTTCAGCTCAAACAGCCCCATTGTTTCCTATGGGGGAATCGTGCACGAGCACGTTTTTGAAGCTGGCCGCGTCCGTAAGCACCGCTGGTATTGAGAGTTGCAGTGGCGGTAAATATGCTATACGCTCCCTTTTTGGAGCCTAACGCAGCCCTTCTGTGAACTCTAAATACCAGCGGTATTTAAAAGGTGCGGGGGGAAAAAAGCCAGCGTTAGCTACGCAGGTCGTTACCGACAAAACTCTAAATCTAGCCGTAAGATAGCTACAATATAATTAATAATTACATTGTAGCTATTTTAGGGTTTATTTATTTTACAGGCAAAAGGCCCTTTTAAGGGCTATTTGTAATTTAGTTTAGGATAGGGCATTTTATTATTTTGGGGGGCTTTTTATTTTATTAGGGGTCTTAGATTAGGTGTAATTAGTTTAAACTTCTTGTAATATTTTTTTAATTTTTGTAATTTAGTGTTTGGTTTTTTTTGTACTATGGTTTAGTTTATTTAATTGTATTTTATTTTAGATCATTGTAGTTAATTTATTTAATTAATTTATTGATAGTGTAGTGTTAGGTGTATTTGTAACTTAGGTTAGGATTTATTTTACAGGTAATTTTGTAATTATTTTAACTAGGTAGCTATTAAATAGTTATTAACTATTTAATAGATATTGTACCTAGTTAAAATAAATACAAAGTTGCCTGTAAAATATATATAAACCCTAAAATAGCTACAATGTAATTATTAATTATATTGTAGCTATCTTAGGGTTTATTTTATAGGTAAGTATTTAGTTTTAAATAGGAATAATTTAGTTAATAATAGTAATATTATTTAGATTTATTTAAATAATAATTAAGTTAGGGGGGTTAGGGTTAGACTTAGTTTTAGGGGGTAATATATTTAATGTAGGTGGCGGCGGTGTAGGGGGGTCAGATTAGAGGTTAATATATTTAATGTAGGTGGCGGCGGTGTAGGGGGAGTCAGATTAGGGGTTAATAAATTTAATGTAGGTGGCGGCGGGCTCCGGGAGCGGCGGTTTAGGGGTTAATACATACAATGTAGGTGGCAGTGGGCTCCGGGAGCGGCGGTTTAGGGGTTAATACTAGGATAGGTTTATTGTGGTGTGGGCTATGGTGGTTTAGGGGTTAATAATTAGGCTTATTGCGTTGTGGGGGGTTGTCGGTCTAGCGGTTAATACATTTATTATTAGGAGTGAGAGGGGGGATTGCGGATATAGGGGTATACGTATCGGGCTGATTTTTGGGAGGCGTGTTAGACAGTTACGGGAGATTTAATCTTTTATTTAGTTATTTTAGGCTATCACGAGCTCACAGTAGTAATAACCAGCCACTTGTATTAGCTGGTTATTTATAGCTGGCCCACAAACAGGTGAATTTAAGCAATAAATTGGCACTCCACTTGTAATCTAGCCCTAAATAGCAGGTTTAAGTAAATAAAAATTAGAAGATGCAATTTTTAATTTGTGTCAGTTTGCACCATCTTAATGAAGAAATTGAGTAGGGATAAAATATCTAATAGAATATTAGATATATTTTAAAACTATGCACAATTCTGGTTTAAGTTAGTGATAGCAAATCATTTTGACAATTACAACAGTGCAAGTTCACTTAAAGTAGCAACATATTATAAAATAAAATAGCCATAAAATACATTTAAATGTAAAAAACAAAAATTACATTACGAGTGGCTAGCAAATAACGCTCCAAAAATTAACCAGAGATTAGATCTCTGGTTAATTTTCTAAAAGTGCCCCAAATGCCCTTAAAATAGAAGGCATTGTAGTTTTCAATTAAAAAAGTTTTTAGCATTTTTTTAAAATTAAAAACAACTGCAGTAGGCAGTTTTTGGGGTCTAAAATTGGTAAGAATGAGGTGTTAGAAAAAAACAAACTGCATTAAAAAGTGCAAGATTACATATGCGGCGTCGCCCGCAAAAGCCAGCAACGCCGGCTTTTATGTAGTTTTGGTATAACATATACGGCATAGCAATCAAGTTACGTACGTATATTTTACCCGTCGCCCGCATTTTTTACTCCCATAAACTAATAAAGAACTGCCATTGCCATTCGGTATTACATATTCAGCGCAAGGACTTACGTGCATAGAATTTGAGAAAATCTACTCCATTTTCATCTAACCACACAAAGGCAGACGCAGCAACCCTTGCACTGACTAAAAAAGCAACATAACTCCCTGGAAGCCTTAACAAACACCTACATTTTAGAAGAATCTCAAATGGTTAAAGGGACAGTATACTATAACATTGTTTTTCTCTTTCCAATTACTTTTTTTACAAGCTGCAGTGTATAAAATGTATGAGATTTGCTTTTTTAAGGTTTATTTGTGAATATGAAATAGCTGATTTTGTGTTTTAAAGTCACAACCTAATAAAATGGGTTAAGCTTGTAGGTATAATCAGATCTCATTACTTTATCACAGTGTGTTCATATACTTGATTCTTTATTGTATATCTGTTCATAAACCAATCACGATTACTTGGAGAGAACAATGGGAAATTATCATTTTATTACCTTATCTCTTCTAGAACCCACTGGGAGTGTAATTTATTCTACTGGCTGAGTTAACACAGCTTGGCCTTGAGGCCAACATATTTAAGGGTGGGTGTGGATACCACAGTTCAAATAAAACATTTCAAATGCAATTATAATAATAAAGGAAATACTGGTTAACAATTTAATACACTCCAGCAGGTAAAGTGGGTCATTGGGAGGGATGCTTATCTGCTGCTTGCAGATGTTGGAGCTCATCCCTGGGAAGAGGATGGTGGAGCTCGTTCCAGTGAATAAGATGGTGGAGCTCGTCCCAGTGTATAAGATATTGGAGCTCTCATAGATGATTGGTATTTCCACTGATGACCATCCTGTGACATAGTCTGTGGGTAATATCCATGACTGACATGAGACTGTGATTGTGTTGTGGGGGGTGTAAATACATGGACCCTATGTGCCTATCTTGGCTCCCCCTCAAAACCAAAGGAATGGCCAGGAATGTTGCTAGGGGTCATATGGCAAAGTCGGTGGCATCACTCCTGGGTCCTCAACTGAAGCGATCCAACCATGCTCATGCCTGGGAACACACTGTTACTGCGGTTGCCTGAAGACTGGTGGTGGTTGTTGTGGTGTTGGCATGGCTGTTTCTTTCCTTGTGACAGGAGGTTCTGTGGAGGAGTTAAAGGATGAGAGGGATTAGTACAGTCGGATATATGTCCATGTGAGCATACAATGTAAATTGATACATGCTAGGGCCTATACTGATTGACATGTCAAACTCTAAAACATGCATGTGCCCATTGTGAGTTGGTCTATGAGGGATTTGAATATGAGCAGTATACAGGGACATGTTTCATGCAATAGTTATGTGTACATGTCAAATAAAATAATGTGTTCTTTAAGTGACATTATGGTCACACAGTTTACTTTAGCTTGATCTAGGCACAGAACCTGCTTTATTGAGCTAAATGTATTGGGATGGATGTAGTGTCCATTTAATGAAAACTGTACATGTGGCTTGTGACCTGTGTTACTCTGAGACATGTTAGTATTGCACTATTCCACCTCACATCATGAATTACATATTGTTATGTAGCAGTAATGTCAAGTATAATTGTAGATGTTTTTGTTGGTACTCCAATTACCAAGCTCTTCATCATGTACATGAATGTGTGATATTAAAGGATGTTGTATAGCAATTACATATATTAAAGGTGTGGGGAATGTTACTTACCAGCATGATGTGTTGCAACCCCTGAGTCACGAGCCCTTGGAAGTTCACGGGCTGCTGTGATACTCAGGGATCTGCATATCATCTCCTGCCAGGTGTTGTACTCCATTTCCAAGGATAGCCTACCACCTGTTCCCTTCTGGTGGGCAGCTTCCTGCCCCATTTTCTCTTTGACCCACCTCTTACAATCATTCCACCTCTTTTTCAGGCCCTCTGCAGTCTTCCTATGTGGGGCCACGCTGTTGATGACATCCTCTACCGCCATCCATGCAGTTGTTCATGATGGCCTGGACTAGGGCAACATTTTCATCAACTGAGATGTTGGGACATCTCAGTCTCTCATCCTCCTTGGCCACTTGGCTTCCTCCAAGTGATGTGATGTGTGGGTTCCTCTCTATCCTCTCCCTCTTTCCCACTTCTGTCCCCATGTGCACCCTCTGTCCCTATCCTGGATGTGCCTGGTATCTGGGGATCTCTTGCATCTCTCCTCCCATCATCCCTACTGGCTCTCCCTCGCCGCACTGCACTTTCTCCCTGTCGGGGGGGGGGGGGGGCAACTGTCCTCTCCTATCCTCCTCTCCCTGCCACTCCTCTCCCCTCCTCCCCACTTCTCCCTGCCATCTTAACACTAATCACACTACACACACTTTCACTCACTTTCAGTTCAGTCACACACAATCACAACCAAACACTCAGCCTATCACACTGTTAGAAAAAAAGTGTGGTGTATTTGTATATGTATATATGTATACAATGTGTGCAATATGTCAGAATATGTGTAAGTGTACAAGTTTACTCAAACCACCAATGCAACCTAAGTATTTATTCTGTTTGTGTCCCTCACTCTACTCTCAATAATTCTCCACTCCTGAGCTGTGTGTTGTAGCTCAATGAACAATAAAAACACACGCAAGAAAATGGCTGTTGCGCAGGGGTTTATATAGGGATTTTGAATAGCGTGATTATGTGTCACTTTTTTAGTTTAATTCAGGTTTAGTTTTTACGTGCGTTATCCTCATTTGCATAAAACTACTCTTTATTGACACTTTATGCGGACATTATACTGGCGTAAATTACTTGCGTCGACAGAAATCTTTATTTGAGCATATTTCTGAAGATCAGCAGTTTGTCTTACTTACGCCAGTCTAGCATCCGACGGCGCTGTATATGTGATACCCCGATGTGCAAGGTGAAATTATGGGCGGCGCAGGTTTCAGAAGTTACGCTGAAGCCTGTGCGACATATGTAATCTCGCCCATGGTTTATGGGAACTGTGTGTTCCCATAGACCAAAATGTAAATATATATGTAAATGATTATATACATATATATTTATGTATTAAAATGTGTATATACACATATTAACACATACATATTTATGTATATAATCATATACATATATATTTAAAAATGATGCCCATCGCTGCGCTACTTACTCCCTTCCCTGCACAAGGTTCTGATTTAGTCTGTGATGGCATTGTGCGGTGAAGGCATTGCGATGGTCGCAAGCGATATTTAGTGCTCCACGTGTAATCTGGCCCACAGTGTATTTATTCAGAAAACGGACAGCAAACCAAAAAATGGTCAACAGTGGCTGCCTGGAATATGTTAATTACAGTGATAAAAACATGGCAGCTATAGAAACATAGAACACTTGATCTGAAAGGTGGTAGAGCTCTACTTTAAAAAGGGGTGGGTCATGTAATGTAGTTATATGGTCAGGTGGTGACATGAAATTCTTAAGAGTTGCTATTGCTAATAAATTGTAGCATGCTTACCTGTGTAATTTGTAGGAAAAGTAAGAAGCTAGAAAGAATGGCTGAGTCTAGGGCATTTGAGTTTATCATATTTTTCCTAACAGCTGAAACTTCATTTTATATTTTTAACATATGCTGCTTTTTGTACACAAGTCATTGCTAGCTAACATATTTTTCAGTGTTCAGTTATATTTTTGGTTAATCCCTAGTGGATTTTGCACCCAGTCTGCTCTTGCTTCCACTGAGCCTTAAAAAAAGGAAAAAACCAACACTCATACACAATTCTCTAACTAGCACTCACAAAACCTCTTGTGGCTTAAAGACTTCTTATAATTATTCTGTAGTTCATAAAGTGTGTACTTCCAATATTGTATAAAGAGTTCCGCTTTGGTGCATTATAGTGAAAATACTTGTATAATCAATTTAATAACGTTCTTTGTATAAGATCAGCCACCAAATTCCTGATATAATAACCTGTATTTCAATACTGGAAGTTCAATTCTTCTCAATGTGTGTTAGGAGACTATAAGATTCTTGTATACCTTTGGTCGACTAATTAACAGATACTTGTGACCCACACCGGTAAAGTAATATACATTGATATGTTTCTCCGGTCCTACTCACCGCAGGGAGGGTAAATATCTGTGTCGGCTGTTGTCCGATCCAACTTGAATAAGTTCCGTCTTCCGTCTAACACACGCTGAACACACCGGCTAGGCAGCGTAGTGATTACCTGCTGTACAGAAAAAAATCAACAGGTGCATATGCTTCCAAACAGTGCTTCCCGTGCGCTGAAAAATAGCAAACAGTTCCAAAAGAGAAGTAGGAAGCAATGCAGGCTGCACAACTTGATATGGTAAAATTCAAAAAACTTTAATTTTCATCAACTCAGATATTTACAAACACAACTTCAAGTAGTTACCCATACACACAGGGGGACAGATAAACCGCGTTGTGCAGCCTGCATTGCTTCCTACTTCTCTTTTGGAACTGTTTGCTTAAAAAAAGGAGCCATAAGCTACCAAACTTGCCAACTGCTAAAAGTAGTTTACAGCTCCATTTTAGTACCAGGTTTCCATTGAAATATTTTGTGCAGTGCGTATAGTCGCTCTTTTCATAGAGGTGTAAGTTAATCAGGGCTGTCTTTAATATTTGTTGCACCCTGGGCAAACATTTTCTTGCCTCCCCATGCCTTTTAACCAATATAATTATTATTATTATTATTATTATATATATTCATATGATTAAATCAGATAGTGTATATATGAGTGTAACACTTTTACACTATTTTACTATTTTAATGTATTTATTTTGTGTTTGGTGCAACTTTTAATTTAGCCCTAAACCCTTTACTTAAAGGACCAGTCAACACATTAGATTTGCATAATCAACAAATGCAAGATAACAAGACAATGCAATAGTACTTAGTCTGAACTTCAAATGAGTAGTAGATTTTTTTATAACAAATTTCAAAGTTATGTATATTTCCACTCCCCTTGTACCATGTGATAGCAATCAGCCAATCACAAATGCATATACGTATAGTCTGTGAATTCTTGCACATGCTCAGTAGGATCTGATGACTCAAAAATTGTAAATATAAAAGACTGTGCACATTTTTTTTAATGGAAGTAAATTGGAAAGTTGTTTAAAATTACATGCAGTATCTGAATCATGAAAATGTAATTTAACCAGAGTGTCCTTTTAAGGACTTCATTAAACATCGGTAAAATTACAAGTGTTGAGTTTTATTTTGCACTCAACCAACAAATAAGTTAAAAAAAGGGTAGGTAGCCAGGCTTAGTAACATAAGGTTGATATGCTTTTCAGAAATGTAACTGGGGGGGGGGGGGGGTAGCGTTACTGCATTCTCTGACCCAAGCAGCACAATATCTTGAGTAAGCCTTCAACAAACACCCTAATATGACATAAGCAGTACTAAAGTCCTTTGTTTAACATGCTTCCTGTATATTATCAGCAGTCCCATCGTCTTTGTATTAAACAATTACTATATATATCATCAACAGTCCACTATCACCTTGGTATAACCCACAACTCTATACAGCACCCATTGTCCATCCACCCTATGTATAACACACTGTATTTATAATATAAGCAGTCCCTCACTCACTCTGTATAATGCACATCTATATAACAAGACCAGCCCCTCTAACCTCTTTATAACACACACCTATATGGCATCAGAAGTACATGCACCCTCTGTATAACAAACTTCCTGTATAAGATCAGCGATACCTCACTTCCTCTGTATAACTGACACCTATATAACACTAACACACTGTGTATATCACACTCCTTGTATAATATGGGTAGTAAATCAATCCCTCTGTATAACATGCACCTCTGTACACCATCACCAGGCATAAAAACTTATAAAACAATCACTATATAACATCAGCAGTCCTTTACCCTCTCTATATAATACATTCCTTATTGAACATCAGCAGTTTCACACTCCCTCTGTATAACACCTACATAATATCAACAGTCCCTCAAGCACATAATTTGCACTCCTACAAATAACACCTCTGTATTATGTACTTATATACCCTCTGTATAACACCAGCAGTTAGCACACCCCCTATAAGAGACACTGTAATAACATCACAGTACACTTTCCTGAGGATGGCACTCTCTCCTTGAAACACACATCACGTGGTCCATGGCGTTTGGGAAGTCGGCAACCCCGCTCTGAGGTCATGCTACGCAATGCAGGGCAGGGGAGGAGCAAAGTACTATGCGATGCTGATCGCGCGGCATCGCATTGTAAAAATAAATAAGCAAAAGCCCACCAGGAAAACTATTTATTATTATTATTATCAGGTATTTGTAGAGCGCTAACAGGTTCCGCAGTGATATGAACATAGGCGGTATATAAAAGCAATTGCAGGGATCAAATGGGTAGAGGGTCCTGCCGAGAGTTGCACTGTTGTAGTCAGCTCTTATGAAGGTAGACTACAAACAGCTGGGCTCATAGGCTTACATGCTATGGGGTTTAAGGGGACAGCAGTGGAGATAGGAAGGTTAGTGTAGGTTGAATGCATCCCTGAATATTAGAGTCTTCAGGGAGCACTTGAAGCTTTTAAAACTAAGGGAGAGTCTTGTGGAGCGAGGCAGAGAGTTCTATAAGATGGGAGCCAGTCTGGAGAAATCTTGTAAACGGGAATGTGAGGAGGTAACAAGAGAGGAGGAGAGAAGGAGATCATGAGCGGAGCGAAGGGGTCGGGAGGGAGAAGATCTGGAGGCAAGGGCTGAGATGTAGGGGGAGCAATGCAATTGAGGGCTTTTTGTGTCGGAGTGAGAATTTTGTGTTTAATCCTGGAGGCAAGAGGTAGCCAGTGAAGGGATTGGCAGAGAGATGCAGCAGATGAAGAGTGACGTGTAAGGAAGATGAGTCTGGCAGAGGCATTCATTATGGATTGTAAAGGAGCTAGGCGGCAGCTAGGGAGACCAGAGAGGATGGAGTTGCAGTAGTTGAGGCGGGAAAGGGTGAGAGAGTGGATTAAAATCTTAGTTGTGCCTTGTGTAAGGAAATGTCTGATTTTAGCACTGTTTTTAAGGTGGAAGTGGCAGGCTTTAGCCAAGGACTGAATGTGAGGAGTGAAAGAAAGATCTGAGTCAAGTGTGACCCCAAGACATCGGGCATATGAGGTTGGGGTAATGATAGATTTATTAACAGTTATAGAGACATGGGGTGTGGAGATTTTGGAAGGGGGAAAATAAGGAGCTCAGTTTTGGAGAGGTTTAGCTTGAGGTAGTGAGAGGACATCCAAGATGAGATATGAGAGAGACAGTTAGTGATGCGGGTTAGCAAGGAAGGAGACAGTTCTGGTGCAGAGTGGTAGATTCAGGTATCATCGGCATACAGATGATAATGAAACCCATGGGACTTTATTAAGGAACCTATTGAGGACATGTAGATTGAGAAGAGAAGGGGACCAAGGACAGAACCTTGTGGTACCCCAACAGAAAGAGGTAACAGGGCAGAGGATGCCTCAGAAGGCTACACTAAAGGTACAGTTAGACAGATAGGAAGAGAACCAAGAGAGAGCTGTGTCACAGATGCTGAAGGATTGGAGGGTATGGAGCAAAAGAGGGTGGTCGACAGTATCAAAGGCTGCAAGAGGGAGTAGGGAAATAGGTTGGTAGTTGGATAGGGAGTTTGGATTGAGAGAAGGTTTTTTGAGGATAGGTGTGACTAATGCATGTTTAAGAGATGTGGGAACTATACCAGTGCTGAGGGAGAGGTTGAGGATATGTGTGAGTATAGGGGTAAGGGTAGAAGAGAGGGAGGGGAGTAGTTGTGAGGAGATGGGGTCAATGGGACAGGTAGTGAGGTGAGAGGATAATATAAGGGCAGAAACTTCTTCTTCTGTAACGGGGCAAAAGAGCTAAATTTATGGCTATGGGGGTTTTAGCTGATTGTGAGCTTTTGATGGGGTGAGAGACCGATAGTATGTTGAGAGCTGATTTCATTTCTGATGGAGTCGATTTTGTTGTTGAAGTAGCTGGCAAAATTTTGAGCTGAGAGAAAAGTTGTGGTGGGAGGTGGGGGTGGGTGAAGAAGAGTATTGAATGTGAAGAACACATGCTTTGGGTGTGAAGAAAGAGTAGAGATAAGAGTAGAGAAGTAATGTTGCTTATATAGATTAAGGGCAGAATAGTAAGAGATCAAGATGAAATTATAGTGAAGAAAGTCAGCAGTATGGGAACATCTACGTAGGTACCGTGTCAGAGGAGTATGCCAGGGCTGAGGATGAGTGTATGTTTTCCTAGCTATGGTAGCTGGGGCCAGATTATCAAGGACCGATGTAAGGGTGGAGTTATAGTGGCAGATAGATTCATCAGGACAGGAAAAAGAGGGGATGGAAGAGAGAAGAGGTTCAAGAGAGCTAGTGAGCTGTTGCTGATTTAGTGACTTGATACGTCTGTGAAGTTTAGTCTGAGGAAGAGAGAGTTGTAGGGAGGGAGGTGATGTTACAAGTGAGGAGGTGTTGGTCAGAAAAAGGAAAAGGTAAGTTTCTGAAGTTTGAGATAGTGCATCGATAGCTGAAAATCAGATCAAGGGAGTTACCATCTTTGTGAGTGGGAGAGTCAGTCCATTGTGACAGGCCGAAAGAGGAAGTGAGGTTCAGAAGTTGTTTTGCAGAGGAGGCAGTGGGATTATCAACAGGGAGGTTGAAGTCACCGAGAATGAGGGCAGGGGTATCTGAGGAAAGGAAGTAAGGTAGCCAGACGGCAAAGTGATCTAGAAACAGAGTTGCGGAGCAAGGGGGTGGTATATGACTGCAATGCATAAAGAGAGGGGAGAGAATAAACGAATCATGTGTGTCTTGAATGAAGAAAATGTGAGGGAAGAGAAGGGCTGTATTTGTTGAAAGGTGCAAAGAGAGGAAAGTAAAATACCAACACCACCTCCTTGTCTATTGTCAGACCTAGGAGTGTGGCTGAAGTGGAGACCCCCATGTGACAGTGCAACAAAGGAAGCAGTGTCTGAAGGAGAGAGAGCCAGGTTTCTGTGAGAGACAGAAGATTGAGAGAGTGAGAGATAAAGAGGTCATGGATAGTGAGTTAGTTGCAAAAAGAGCGAGAGTACCAAAGTGCGCAAGTGAAAGGGGTGGTGGCTTTAGATGCAAGAGGAATGAGATTAAGGTTACCAGAGTTTTGTTTTTAAAGTCTATTGAAGGGTACACATGGGTGTGCAGGGGAAGTTCATGAATACAAAAGTAAGGTGAAGTTAAGAGAGATGGGCTAATGAGCAGTGCAGGTGGTGAGGGGTAAGGAGTAATTGAGTAAAGTAGTTTGTTAAACAGACAAAAGGTGGCAAAAAGGGATATTAAGATATTGTGCATTTTTACAAAGTAGTCAGACAGTGTATAAAAACAAAACTAGCCTTATCCCTTGTCCAAACCTTGTTCAATTCTTGTATAATTCGTTGTGCCTCACTTATAAATGTTCTTGTATAATTTGTTGTGCCTCACTTATAAATGTTCTTGTATAATTTGTTGTGCCTCACTTATAAATATTCTTGTATAATTCATTGTGCCTCACTTATAAAGCAGAGTAAGATTAGCAGAGTAAATATATAAATTATTACACAGAATACAGGCAAATGCAAAGAAGAGAGACTTGCAGTACAAGTGACACAAAAAACAGGGAAATTTGCATGATTTGAATGCAGGGATCCAATTCACATACCAATGAGAGACTTGTAGTACAAATGAAACAAAAACAGGGAAATTGGCAGGATTTGTGGGCAGCGCGGGATCAAGGGGCAGCTGCTTTGGGCCCCACAACAAAGACTGGGCATGGGGCACCTGCCCCTTTTGCCCCGCATTAAAAACGGCCCTGAAGTTAATGTTGTGTAAACGCTTCTGGATTGCTCAAAACGTGTGTCATAACAGGATAGTTGCCATTGTAACCCAACCTTACACTATAAAATTTACGTTTAACATCTGCGTTCCTTACCAGTGATCACCTCTAAAGAGAAATAAAAACATAGATACAATTATTTAAAATAAATATTTTTTAACTATAAGCAAATACTAATTTTTTTTATAATTACATTTTTTACTTTATTAATATATGTAGTATTTTTTTCCTGCCCTAGGAATAGGTCTAATTTTAATTTTGTAGATATGTGCATGCATATATTTTTATATGTAAACACATATTGATATTTCCATAAGAACATGGTGGGGTCCATTTATCATTGTGCGGACGGACGGACATGATCCGCTACAGCGAACCATGTCCGCAGCACATCGATAAATGCCGACAGCATACACTATCGGCATTTATCATTGCACCAGCAGTTCTTGTGAACTGCTGGTGCAACGCCGCCCCCTGCAGATTCGGGGTGTCAATCAACCCGATCGTATTGGATCGGGTTGATTTTCGGCGATGTCTGTCTGCCTCCTCAGAGCAGGTGGACAGGTTAAGGACCGGCTGCTCCATAACTTGTGTTTCTGGCGAGCCTCCTGAAGTCTCGCCAGAAATATGGGGCATTAAGCTCCGTTCGGAGCTTGATAAATAGACCCCCATAAGTGCAATTATTCCTATACACGGGACAACAATAAATATTACATATTACAATTTTTTTCTACATTGAAACACTTGCATTATTTGCAAGTTTAAAAATGTCAATGGGAAATAGGCCTCAAAAAGCTTTTTCTTTCTTTTACACCTAGTTGGGGTGGGTGTAATGTTTTTCAATGTATCGTCAGCCTCCGACAGTGTATTAACAGTTTGTGCTTTCATTGGAAACCTGGTGTAAATTAGCACCCAATGGCTTCTAATACTTTCTATGGGACACGAAAATATTTTTGGCAGCTGGTGTTCTGTAATATTTGCCTACTGTGTTAACGTTTTTTTACCTACGTAATGCGAACGGCCAGATAGAGCACTTTCATATCAGCGATTTTTGTTTCAAACGGAGGCAGATGTGAAAATATTGATCGTATAGTTATATCAAATCTCGCTCAAACATAAAACATTAAAACACAACTAAAAAACATTATGGCCTAGATTTGGAGTTTGGCGGTAAAAGGGCTGTTAACGCTCCGCGGGCTTTTTTCTGGCCGCACCATAAAATTAACTCTGGTATCGAGAGTTCAAACAAAGGCTGCGTTAGGCTCCAAAAAAGGAGCGTAGAGCATTTTTACCGCAAATGCAACTCTCGATACCAGAGTTGCTTACGGACGCGGCCGGCCTCAAAAACGTGCTCGTGCACGATATCCCCATAGGAAACAATGGGGCTGTTTGAGCTGGAAAAAAACCTAACACCTGCAAAAAAGCAGCGTTCAGCTCCTAACGCAGCCCCATTGTTTCCTATGGGGAAACACTTCCTACGTCTGCACCTAACACTCTAACATGTACCCCGAGTCTAAACACCCCTAACCTTACACTTATTAACCCCTAATCTGCCGCCCCCGCTATCGCTGACCCCTGCATATTTTTTTTAACCCCTAATCTGCCGCTCCGTAAACCGCCGCCACCTACGTTATCCCTATGTACCCCTAATCTGCTGCCCTAACATCGCCGACCCCTATATTATATTTATTAACCCCTAATCTGCCCCCCACAACGTCGCCGACACCTGCCTACACTTATTAACCCCTAATCTGCCGACCGGAGCTCACCGCTATTCTAATAAATGTATTAACCCCTAAAGCTAAGTCTAACCCTAACACTAACACCCCCCTAAGTTAAATATAATTTTTATCTAACTAAATAAATTAACTCTTATTAAATAAATGATTCCTATTTAAAGCTAAATACTTACCTGTAAAATAAACCCTAATATAGCTACAATATAACTAATAATTATATTATAGCTATTTTAGGATTAATATTTATTTTACAGGCAACTTTTTAATTATTTTAACCAGGTACAATAGCTATTAAATAGTTAAGAACTATTTAATAGTTACCTAGTTAAAATAATAACAAATTTACCTGTAAAATAAATCCTAACCTAAGATATAATTAAACCTAACACTACCCTATCAATAAAATTATTAAATAAACTACCTACAATTACCTACAATTAACCTAACACTACACTATCAATAAATTAATTAAACACAATTCCTACAAATAAATACAATTAAATAAACTAGCTAAAGTACAAAAAAT
Organism: Bombina bombina; assembly: GCF_027579735.1. NCBI lineage: Eukaryota > Metazoa > Chordata > Amphibia > Anura > Bombinatoridae > Bombina > Bombina bombina. The sequence continues at coordinate 689,961,989 of NC_069500.1, forward strand.
AAAAAAGAACTAAGTTACAGAAAATAAAAAAATATTTACAAACATAAGAAAAATATTACAACAATTTTAAACTAATTACACCTACTCTAAGCCCCCTAATAAAATAACAAAGCCCCCCAAAATAAAAAATTCCCTACCCTATTCTAAATTAAAAAAGTTACAAGCTCTTTTACCTTACCAGCCCTGAACAGGGCCCTTTGCGGGGCATGCCCCAAGAATTTCAGCTCTTTTGCCTGTAAAGAATAAATACAATACCCCCCCCCCAACATTACAACCCACCACCCACATACCCCTAATCTAACCCAAACCCCCCTTAAATAAACCTAACACTAAGCCCCTGAAGATCTTCCTACCTTGTCTTCACCATACCAGGTTCACCGATCCGTCCTGAAGAGCTCCTCCGATGTCCTGATCCAAGCCCAAGCGGGGGCTGAAGAGGTCCATGATCCGGTCAAAGTCTTCATCCAAGTGGGGCAGAAGAGGATCTTCCATCCGATTGAAGTCATCATCCAGGCGGCATCTTCTATGGTCTTCCATCCGGAGCGAAGCGGCAGGATCCTGAAGACCTCCAGCGCGGAACATCCATCCGGACCGACGACTGAACGACGAATGACTGTTCCTTTAAGGGACGTCATCCAAGATGGCGTCCCTCGAATTCCGATTGGCTGATAGGATTCTATCAGCCAATCGGAATTAAGGTAGGAATTTTCTGATTGGCTGATGGAATCAGCCAATCAGAATCTAGTTCAATCCGATTGGCCGATCCAATCAGATTGAGCTCGCATTCTATTGGCTGATCGGAACAGCCAATAGAATGCGAGCTCAATCTGATTGGCTGATTGGATCAGCCAATCGGATTGAACTTGATTCTGATTGGCTGATTCCATCAGCCAATCAGAAAATTCCTACCTTAATTCCGATTGGCTGATAGAATCCTATCAGCCAATCGGAATTCGAGGGACGCCATCTTGGATGACGTCCCTTAAAGGAACAGTCATTCGTCGTTCAGTCGTCGGTCCGGATGGATGTTCCGCGCTGGAGGTCTTCAGGATCCTGCCGCTTCGCTCCGGATGGAAGACCATAGAAGATGCCGCCTGGATGATGACTTCAATCGGATGGAAGATCCTCTTCTGCCCCGCTTGGATGAAGACTTTGACCGGATCATGGACCTCTTCAGCCCCCGCTTGGGCTTGGATCAGGACATCGGAGGAGCTCTTCAGGACGGATCGGTGAACCTGGTATGGTGAAGACAAGGTAGGAAGATCTTCAGGGGCTTAGTGTTAGGTTTATTTAAGGGGGGTTTGGGTTAGATAAGGGGTATGTGGGTGGTGGGTTGTAATGTTGGGGGGGGGTATTGTATTTATTCTTTTACAGGCAAAAGAGCTGAAATTCTTGGGGCATGCCCCGCAAAGGGTCCTGTTCAGGGCTGGTAAGGTAAAAGAGCTTGTAACTTTTTTAATTTAGAATAGGGTAGGGAATTTTTTATTTTGGGGGGCTTTGTTATTTTATTAGGGGGCTTAGAGTAGGTGTAATTAGTTTAAAATTGTTGTAATATTTTTCTTATGTTTGTAAATATTTTTTTATTTTCTGTAACTTAGTTCTTTTTTATTTTTTGTACTTTAGCTAGTTTATTTAATTGTATTTATTTGTAGGAATTGTGTTTAATTAATTTATTGATAGTGTAGTGTTAAGTTAATTGTAGGTAATTGTAGGTAGTTTATTTAATTATTTTATTGATAGGGTAGTGTTAGGTTTAATTATATCTTAGGTTAGGATTTATTTTACAGGTAAATTTGTTATTATTTTAACTAGGTAACTATTAAATAGTTCTTAACTATTTAATAGCTATTGTACCTGGTTAAAATAATTACAAAGTTGCCTGTAAAATAAATATTAATCCTAAAATAGCTATAATATAATTATAATTTATATTGTAGCTATATTAGGATTTATTTTACAGGTAAGTATTTAGCTTTAAATAGGAATCATTTATTTAATAAGAGTTAATTAATTTCGTTAGATGTAAATTATATTTAAGTTAGGGGGGTGTTAGTGTTAGGGTTAGACTTAGCTTTAGGGGTTAATACATTTATTAGAATAGCGGTGAGCTCCGGTCGGCAGATTAGGGGTTAATAATTGAAGTTAGGTGTCGGCGATGTTAGGGAGGGCAGATTAGGGGTTAATACTATTTATGATAGGGTTAGTGAGGCGGGTTAGGGGTTCATAACTTTATTATAGTAGCGCTCAGGTCCGCTCGGCAGATTAGGGGTTAATAAGTGTAGGCAGGTGTCGGCGACGTTGAGGGGGGCAGATTAGGGGTTAATAAATATAATATAGGGGTCGGCGATGTTAGGGGCAGCAGATTAGGGGTACATAGGGATAACGTAGGTGGCGGTCGGCAGATTAGGGGTTAAAAATTTTAATCGAGTGGCGGCGATGTGGGGGGACCTCGGTTTAGGGGTACATAGGTAGTTTATGGGTGTTAGTGTACTTTAGGGTACAGTAGTTAAGAGCTTTATGAACCGGCGTTAGCCAGAAAGCTCTTAACTCCTGCTTTTTTCAGGCGGCTGGAGTTTTGTCGTTAGAGCTCTAATGCTCACTTCAGAAACGACTCTAAATACCAGCGTTAGAAAGATCCCATTGAAAAGATAGGATACGCAAATGGCGTAGGGGGATCTGCGGTATGGAAAAGTCGCGGCTGAAAAGTGAGCGTTAGACCCTTTAATCACTGACTCCAAATACCGGCGGTAGCCTAAAACCAGCGTTAGGAGCCTCTAACGCTGGTTTTGACGGCTACCGCCGAACTCCAAATCTAGGCCTATGTTTGTTATTAGCTTGTGATGATAGCATTACTTTTATAAATGTACTTTTTCAGGGTACAGATATGTTTAGATTATTTTTTGTTACATAGCCGGAAAAATTTATAAAATGAACGCTATCATTACAAGCTAATACCATACACAATATTTTGTCTTTATGTTTTAATTATTTATGTTTCAGCGAGATCTGCACTGAAAATAGCCAAATATAACAAGTTCGGAAAATTACACAGAATCTGATCACTATTTTAACATCAGTCTCCTTTTGAAACAAGTATGGTGGATATGAAAGTTCTCTATCTAAATGTAGGCTTGGCCGTACACGTTACGTAGGTAGGACAACGTAACAAGGTAGGGAAATATTACAGAACACCGGACCTCATGCAAACCAAATTATGGCTCAACGGAAACAAGCCCTATGTTAGGCAATGTGCATAAATTAATTTTCTTAAAGTTCTGATGAGGACATGGAATGGGCATCCAATCAAGTTAGTATAGTCCATAACTAGATTTTGTGTGTGTGTGTGTGGATATATATATATATATATATATATATATATATATATATATATATATATATATATATATATATATATGTATACACACACACACACATATATATATATATATATATATATATATGTATGTATGTATATATATATATATGTATGTGTGTGTTTGTGTATATATATATATATATATATATATATATATATATATATATATATATAAAAACAACACAGGTTTATCCAAAAAAATATCTTTGCTAAATTTATGTGTGGCACAATTATTGGCACCCCTATGAATTCATATGAGAAAAAAATATATTTTAAGTATATTCCCATTGAAATGCTAGATTTTTTAGTACACCCGGGTGATTAGGAACAGGAAATTGTTCAACCATGACTTCCTGTTTTACAGGGGTATAAATATGAGGTAACCCATTGGCCAAATCCCTTTAGTCATTCATCACAATGGGTAAGACCAAGGAATATAGCTATGATGAGCTTAACAAAATGGCTATAAGAAATTATCAAAAGCATTGAAAATGCCCATTTACACCATCAGGGTATAATTAATAAGTTCCAGTCAACTGGAAATGTTATGAATTAACCTGAAAAAGGAAATGTGTCTGTATGGCCTAAATGCACTGTGAAGAGGATGGTTCGAGTGGCCAAAATATTTCCAAGGATCACAGCTGGAGAATTGTAAAAGTTAGTTGCGTCCTAATGTTAGAAGGTCTCCAAAATTCAAATCCACAATGCAAATGTTCTGAGTGGTAAAGTCGAAAATATTGCACATTAACTTTGACTTAAGTTTTCATCTAATATACCTTAACTTTGTGACATCCTTATTGTGCTGATCATGTCACAAAGTGAAGGTATATAGGATGAGAATGTCGAAGTTAATGTGAAACTTTTCCGACTTTACCACTCAGAAGATTTGAGTTATGGATTTTTATTATACAGTGTGTAGCAAATGGCTCAGAACTTGAAACTTAAATGATAAATCACTCAAGATGTCAGAATTATGGACACATGAAGTCCTTTTGCTAATGACCATTGAAGTGCACTGTGCTTTAACAAAGGAAATTGGAGATCGATATATATTGACCTTACAGTCTAAAATACAAAGAATCAATAAGTAAAATCATCACGGACTGTGCATCAAAAAAATGGTGGCTCATGATAATTTGTAAACTTTTTGTCTTGGATACTTTCCATCTTGTTACAAACAAAAAATGATATTGCTACTTGTTTCCCTGCTTGAAATTGCATAGATCCTCATGAAAAAGCCATGATAACAAGTCCCTTCTAATTTAAGTTGGGGTTATCCTCTAGCAGAAAAGTTGTACATTTCTTTAAAGGGATATTTTTCTCACTGATATAAGTTGGAATGGTTGTAACATAATGATACTTTGCATATTTAAAGTGCCATAAAACATGTTGAGATATGTGCATATCCTAAAAGGGCTAATTAAGTAAAAATTGTTTGCATAAAAAATGGTTTAAACATTTCTGGCAAGCATTTTAAAATATTTTTTTAAAAATAAGCAAAATTACTTACATAGCCATGCTGTCTGGAGTAGTCTGGTCCACCCCCTTATCAGTGTTTAGCTTCAGAAACAAAGGCTTTGTAGGTCACTGCTGCTTATTTGCTTCTAATCATGTTCCAGCAGATAATGACTGTTCAGGTCTGCTTTCTACCAAATCGAAGGTAGATATAGATACAGCCATAGAAGGAAATGTGTGGGGGGAGCTAAGCTGTACAATTCAGAAACTTAAAAGAAACGTTTAATGGAGAGACACTGCTGTAAAAAATTTAAGTAATTAAAGTACATATTATTATATTTTGTCTCTATCCCAACTTATTTTATGTCCCTTTAAAGCTGTTGAGGTTTTTCTGTCTCTGCTTTAAACTACATAGATCCTCATATATACCAAGGTAACAAGTCCCTTCTTAAACAGTTGGGGTTACCCTCTTGTAGAGGTGTTGTAGGTGTCATTAAAGGGATCAAGTAGTATCAATATTAACAGTTGAATTTGCTTTAAAAAAAAGAGTAGTATTAACTAGTATCAATTTGGAAAAATGTTTCTGTACAATTATTAATATTTTAGAAATGCTATAATAAAATGTTTTGTCTGAGGAATGGATTTTGATATGTTTGACTAAATGTAAAGATAATTATGAATAATAATCAATAAATATTTAATCTGTTTCTGTAAAGTGCTGAAGTCTCTGTCTTTTTAAGGGGCATTGGACTTTTTTGCCCAGATATCTGTCTAAATAAATTAAGATTAATATTTGGTTAAAGGGTCTGCACCGCAGGAATATTGCATAAACTGAAAAATGTTACATTTTAAAATATGTTCCTTTTAAGTCCAAGAAATAGTGTTTTTTTAAGGGGCATTGGACTTTTTTGCCCAGATATCTGTCTAAATAAATTAAGATTAATATTTGGTTAAAGGGTCTGCACCGCAGGAATATTGCATAAACTGAAAAATGTTACATTTTAAAATATGTTCCTTTTAAGTCCAAGAAATAGTGTGTGTGTGTGTGTGTGTGTGTGTGTTGCGTGCATTTTGTGTGTGTGTGTATTGTCTGTGTGTGTTGTGTGTGTGTGTGTGTGTTTATGCCAAAAATGTACTTCAATGCTTTAATTACAGTTTAAATTCCCAATCAAAACATTAAAAACATAGAAACTCTAAAACAAAACTTCTAATTAAATAACATTATTATATTATCACATTATCTGGGGTGAGGGATTTTAGTTTTGGTATTTCGGTTCATTAAAAAGTTTGTTTGGGAACTTAAACTCTGGCATTAATATGCATTTTTGCCATTGAATTTCCTATGTTGTTATTTTACAAAATGTGTGTGTGTGCTTCTGTGTAGTCTAACATAAACTTAATAACTCAAAAAATACCCAGATAAATTCTTTAATTTTTTTAAAAATTCTTCAGTACACAACCAACACTAGAATATCCTGAAAAGCAATTTATCATAGAACAGTGACAAACGTTAAGTAACCTAATGTATGCTACAGAACATAATGGGCTAGATTACAAGTGAAGCACTATTTTCAAGTGTGCCCATAAAGGGGAATATTTGCGCATGTTAAATAACCAGCTTTTACATCACACCAATATCTCAGAGTCCCACAAACCTCTGCTACCAAGTATTGAGCATGTCTCTAATTTTTCAAATGTTGGCTAAAGTTAAGCATATTAGAAAACGTCAAAATAAGGCAAATATAAATGTTTATGTCTCAGCAACTACTGCTTTTTTTTAACCATAAAAACCCTCCTACTTGTAAAATCGTTCTGCAAGTCAAATGATTGCTGCAGCAGTTTTGCAATAGGTTAGGCTAAGTATTGCCCTATCTCCTTGTGTTGAAGAGCATATTTTTTTCTCAGTACCTTTTAACTCCAACCAATGTACTTTTCAGTGTTTACAGTCACTAAGGTTGACCACATAAGAGCCAAATTTCAAATAAATGAATTCATCCAACCACAGTTACAGGCACCTTTAAACAGCGTTTAAAATTAAACAGTCTAGGAAACTTAAACAATATATGACTAATACATTAAATAAATATAATTGTGCATGGATTCACATATACATTCTTTACTCCTTAATTAACCCTTTCATTTTCAGGGAGATCTGCAACACACTGGAAGATTAGAGGTTAAATTAAACACATGGAAAGTGACACTTGTCTATCTCACCTTATGAAGCAGCTGTAGTTTCTTCCTTTGGTTGCTGAGCTACACATTGCTAAATTCTGCCCTTGTCATCCTTACACCTAGTTTAGAGGGTTAGAGTTCAGTAAGCAGCTTTCTCCTCATGTTGCTTCCTCTGCTCTGGGTAAAGCAACTCCCAGCACCCCAGAGAAACTTGCTCTGACCACAAGCAATTACAAAAAAGTTTAAGGAATGAGAAATAAGTTTCACAAAAGATAAAGCAATTCCCATAAATAAAGTGCTTTATTCAGTTCCCAATTTTGTAATGTAAAGTGCTAGAAAATGTTCTTGGCTGAGCTCTGTATCTGGGAAAGTCAATCATTATCCAGGTTGAAACTTGGCAAGCACTGGGATTAATACAATTAAAGTCTGCTCTAGCAGCTCCAATCGATAAGATATTGCAGATAATGCTGATGAATTATATGGCATTTTACATTTACCACATTAGGAATATGAATCATACTAACAATACTTTATATTTTCTGCTCTGAAAAAGAAGCTAAGCAGAAAGAAAACCATTGCAAACAGAATACAAATGCCTGACCTCATTTTGAGGTTAATGCTGCAGCTTCCCTCATGAATCACAGCATGAAAAATATTTAGTTGATGAATTATCTAATAAAACGACCTAATTATAATTATTAGCCAGTTAACATTTTGATTGAAATTTAGTGACTCCAACAATTGGTTAATAATGGTGTATCATTATCACTGCTCACTTGTATTTGTGTAAAGCTTGAGGACATGAAAATGACACAAGACAATATGAATAATGATGTGGTTTGTTTCCAGGTGACTATATTTGTTGTGGTGGACCAAGAACTGGTATAGCACAGAATAACTATGCTTTTATTCCAATGCATGGCACAGTCATTTGCCACACGGAAATGCAGCATTTTAACTACTTATTATTTTTCCCTCTCTGCAGCTTATCCGTCTTTGCATTGTAAATTCAAATAAATGAATGATGGAAGGAACAGATGACTAAGGGCATAAAAAAACTGGGCAATCAATCTCTTACACATTTTTCAATATAAACATACAAATTAAATAAAACATAATTGCATGGAATGAACAATATAACTAGCAAATTGTGTCTTAAAAGTAAGAACCCAATGAAAATAGGATAAGAAGTTTAATAGAGGCTCCATCAGACGTGCAGTGTGAAAACAAAAATATTCAGGATTGGGTAACTTTTCTTTTCTTTTTATTGTCCAAAGTAATATTTAAAACCAAAAAGACTACCACAGCATTTTGCAGCGCAATGCAATACTTTTTGGTAACGAACGCCTAGGAATCAAAGTTCCCCCTAGGTGGCACTAATATTTAAACATATACGCCTAGATTTAGAGTTCTGCGTTAGGGTTAAAAAGCAGCGTTAAGGGGTCCTAACGCTGCTTTTTAACGCCTGCTGGTATTTAGAGTCAGCCAGGAAAGGGTTTAACGCTCACTTTCTTTCCGCGACTCGAGGCTACCGCAGATTCTCTTACCTCAATTGCGTATCCTATCTTTTCTATAGGATTAGCCTAACGCTGGTATTACGAGTCTTGTAAGAAGTGAGCGGTAGAGCCTCTACCAACAAGACTCCAACCGCAAAAAAAAGTCTGTAGTTAAGAGCTTTATGGGCTAAGGCGGGAACATACAGCTCTTAACTACTGTGCTATAAAGTACACTAACACCCCTAAACTACCTATGAACCCCTAAACCGAGGCCCCCCACATCGCAAACCCTAAAATAATTTTTTTAACCCCTAATCTCCCGCTCTGGACACCGCCGCAATCTACATTATACCTATGAACCCCTAATCTGCTGCTCCTAACATCACCGACACCTACATTATATTTATTACCCCCTAATCTGCCCCCCCCAACGTCGCCGCCACCTACCTACACTTATTAACCCCTAATCTGCCGACCGGACCTCGCCGCCACTATAATAAATGTATTAACCCCTAGACCGCCGCACTCCCGCCTCGTAAACACTATAATAAATTGTATTAACCCCTAATCTGCCCTCCCTAACATCGCCACCACCTACCTACAATTATTAACCCCTAATCTCCCGCCCCCAACGTCGCCGCTACTATAATAAAGTTATTAACCCCTAAACCTAAGTCTAACCCTAACACCCCCCTAACTTAAATATAATTTAAATTAATCTAAATAAATTTACTATAATTAAATAAAGTATTCCTATTTATAACTAAATACTTACCTATAAAATAAACCCTAATATAGCTACAATATAACTAATAGTTACATTGTAGCTATTTTAGGATTTATATTTATTTTACAGGCAACTTTGTATTTATTTTAACTAGGTACAATAGCTATTAAATAGTTAATAACTATTTAATAGCTACCTAGTTAAAATAATTACAAAATTACCTGTAAAATAAATCCTAACCTAAGTTACAAATACACCTAACACTACACTATCATTAAACTAATTAAATAAATTACCTAGAATTAGCTAAACTAAAATACAATTAAATAAACTAAACTATAGTACAAAAACAAACAAACACTAAATTATAGAAAATAAAAAAATACAAGAAGTTTAAACTAATTACACCTAATCTAAGCCCCCTAATAAAATAAAAAAGCCCCCCAAAATAATAAAAGGCCCTACCCTATTCTAAATTACAAAGTAATCAGCTCTTTTACCAGCCCTTAAAAGGGCTTTTTGCGGGGCATTACCCCAAAGTAATCAGCTCTTTTACCTGTAAAAAAATACAGGCCGACGACTGAATGACGAATGATGGTCCAGTCGGCAGATTAGGTGTAAATAAGTGTAGGTAGGTGGCGGCGATGTTAGGGACAGCAGATTAGGGGTTCATAGGGATAATGTAGGTTGCGGCGGTGTCCTGAGCGGCAGATTAGGGGTTAATAATAAAATGCAGGTGTCAGCGATAGTGGGGGCGGCAGATTAGGGGTTAATAAGTGTAAGGTTAGGGGTGTTTAGACTCGGGGTTCATGTTAGGGTGTAGACTTAGAGAGTGTTTCCTCATAGGAAACAATGGGGCTGCGTTAGGAGCTGAACGCTGCTTTTTTGCAAGTGTTAGGTTTTGTTACAGCCAGCTCAGCCCCATTGTTTCCTATGGGGATATCGTGCACGAGCACGTTTTTCCAGCTTACCGCTACCGTAGGCAACGCTGGTATTGAGGGTTGAAGTGGAGCTAAATTATGCTCAACGCTCCCTTTTCTGAGGCTAACGCAGCCATTCAGACAACTCTAAATACCAGCGTTGGCTTAAAAGGGACAGTCTACCATCGAATTGTTATTGTTTTAAAAGATAGATAAACCCTTTATTATCCATTCCCCAGTTTTTCATAACCAACACAGTTATATTAATATACTTTTTACCTCTGTAATTACCTTGTATCTAGGAACCTTCTTCCAACCCCCTGATCACATGACTGTGACTGTTTATTATCTATTGTCTTGCATTTAGCATTGTTTTGTGCTAGATCTTAAACAACTCCCTGTGCCTGAACACAGTGTTATCTATATGGCCCACGTGTACTTTCTGTCTCTTTGTGTTGAAAAGAGATTTAAAAAGCATGTGATAATAGGCAGCCCTCAAAGGCTTAGAAATTAGCATATGAGCCTACCTATGTTTAGTTTAAACTAAGAATACCAAGAGAAAAAAGCAAATTTGATGATAAAAGTAAATTGGAAAGTTGATTAAAATTAAAAGTCCTATCTGAATAATGAAAGTTTAATTAATACTAGACTGTCCCTTTAAGGGTGCGCTGGAAAAAAAAGCCTTGTTAGCACCGCGGGTCTTTACCGACAAAACTCTAAATCTAGACGATAGAATATTACAGATAGAATAAAATTCATAAAATAAACAGACATCTCTTGATAACCACACACAGAACACAAACAAACTGACCCAATACACAGGCACAGAAACATAATTTATGTAAGAACTTACCAGATAAATTCAGGGAGGGATAAAAATAAAAACAGCCATATTCCGCTGAAAAAATAATCCACAACCCAAAATATAAGTTTAATCTTTAAATGACAAGAAAAACTTAAAACATCAGCAGAAGAATCAAACTGAAACAGCTGCCTGAAGAACTTTTCTACCAAAAACTGCTTCTGAAGAAGCAAAAACATAAAAACGGTAGAATTTAGTAAATGTAAAAGTTGCCACTTTGCAAATCTGATCAACTGAAGCGTCATTCTTAAAAGCCCACGAAGTGGAGACTGATCTAGTAGAATGAGCTGTAATTCTCTGAGGCGGAGTCTTACCCGACTCCAAATAAGCTTGATGAATCAAAAGCTTTAACCAAGAAGCCAAGGAAATAGCAGAAGCCTTCTGACCTTTCATAGGACCAGAAAATAAAACAAATAGACTGGAAGTCTTCCTGAAATCCTTAGTAGCTTCAACATAATATTTCAAAGCTCTTACCACATCCAAAGAATGTAAGGATCTTTCCAAAGAATTCTTAGGATTAGGACACAAGGAAGGGACAACAATTTCTCTACTAATGTTGTTAGAATTCACAACCTTAGGTAAAAATTGAAATGAAGTCCGCAAAACCACCTTATCCTGATGAAAAATCAGAAAAGGAGACTCACAAGAAAGAGCAGATAGCTCAGAAACTCTTCTAGCAGAAGAGATAGTCAAAAGCAACAACACTTTCGAAGAAAGTAGTTTAATGTCCAAAGAATGCATCTGCTCAAATGGAGGAGCCTGTAAAGCCTTCAAAACCAAATTAAGACTCCAAGGAGGAGAAATTGATTTAATGACAGGTTTAATACGAACTAAAGCCTGTACAAAACAGTGAATATCAGGAAGTTTAGCAATCTTTCTGTGAAATAAAACAGAAAGAGCAGAGATTTATCCCTTCAAGGAACTTGCAGACAAACCTTTATCCAAACCATCCTGAAGAAACTGTAAAATTCTAGGAATTTTAAAAGAATGCCAAGAGAATTTATGAGAAGAACACCATGAAATGTAAGTCTTCCAAACTCGATAATAAATCTTTCTAGAAACAGATTTACGAGCTTGTAACATAGTATTAATCACTGAGTCAGAGAAACCTCTATGACTTAACACTAAGCGTGGAATTTCCATACCTTCAAATTTAATGATTTGAGATCCTGATGGAAAAATGGACCTTGAGACAGTAGGTCCTGCCTTAACGGAAGTGGCCAAGGTTGGCAACTGGACATCCGAACAAGATTCGCATACCAAAACCTGTGAGGCCATGCTGGAGCCACCAGCAACACAATCAATTGTTCCATGATGACTTTGGAGATCACTCTTGGAAGAAGAACTAGAGGCAGAAAGATTGTAACCAGGTTGATAACACCAAGGAAGTGTCAATGCATCCACTGCTTCTGCCTGAGTATCCCTGGACCTGGACAGGTATCTGGGAAGTTTCTTGTTTAGATGAGAGGCCATTAGATCTATCTCTGGAAGACCCCACATCTGAACAATCTGAGAGAACACATCTGGATGGAGAGACCACTCCCCCTGATGTAAAGTCTGACGGCTGAGATAATCCGCCTCCCAATTGTCTACACCTGGGATATGGACCACAGAGATTAGACAGGAGCTGGATTCCGCCCATGCAAGTATCCGAGATAATTCTTTCATGGCTTGGGGACTGTGAGACCCACCCTGATGATTGACATATGAAACAGTTGTGATATTGTCTGTCTGAAAGCAAATGAACGGTTCTCTCTTCAAAAGAGGCCAAAATTGAAGAGCTCTGAAAATTGCACAGAGTTCTAAAATATTGATTGGTAATCTCGCCTCTTGAGATTTCCAAACCCCTTGTGCTGTCAGAGATCCCCAAACAGCTCCCCAACCTGAAAGACTTGCATCTGTAGTTATCACAGTTCAGGTTAGGCGAACAAAAGAAGCCCCTTGAACTAAACGCTGGTGATTTAACCACCACGTCAGAGAGTGTCGAACATTGGGATTTAAGGATATTAATTGTGATATCTTTGTATAATCCCTGCACCATTGATTCAGCATACGAAGCTGAAGAGGTCTCATGTGAAAATGAGCAAAAGGAATCTCATCCGATGCTGCAGTCATGAGACCTAAACCTTCCATGCACATAGCCACTGAAGGGAATGACTGAGACTGAAGGTGCCGGCATGCTGCAACCAATTTTAAACATCTCTTGTCTGTTAGAGACAGAGTCATGGACACGGAATCTATCTGGAAGCCTAAAAAAGGTGACCCTTGTCTGAGGAATCAAGAAACTTTTTGGAAAATTGATCCTCCAACCATGTTTTCGAAGAAACAACACTAGTTGATTTGTGTGAGATTCTGCAGAACGTAAAGACTGAGCTAGTACCAAGATATCATCCAAATAAGGAAACACCACAATACCCTGTTCGCTGATTACAGAGAGTAGGGCACCTAGAACCTTTGAAAAGATTATTGGAGCTGTTGCTAGGCAAAACAGAAGAGCAAAAAATTGGTAATGCTTGTCTAGAAAAGAGAATCTCAGGAACTGATAATGTTCTGGATGAATCAGAATATGAAGGTATGCATCCTGCAAGTCTATTGTAAACATATAATGTCCTTGCTGAACAAAAGGCAGAATAGTCCTTATAGTCTACCATCTTGAAAGTTGGTACTCTTAAATAACGATTCAAAATTTTCAGATCCAGTACTGGTCTGAATGAATTTTCCTTCTTTGGGACAATGAATAGATATGAATAAAACCCCAGACCTTGTTCCTGAAAAGGAACTGGCATGATTACCCCTGAAACCTCCAGGTCTGAAACACACTTCAGGAAAGCCTGAGCTTTTACTGGATTTGCTGGGATGTGTGAGAGAAAAAAATCTTCTCACAGGAGGTCTTATTCTGAATCCTATTCAATACCCTTGAGAGAAAATGCTCTGAATCCATTGATTTTGGACAGAATTTATCCAAATATCCTTGAAAAACCTTAATCTGCCCCCTACCAGCTGAGCTGGAATGAGGGCCGCACCTTCATGCGGACTTAGGGGATGACTTTGGTTTCTTAAATGGCTTGGATTTATTCCAATTTGAGGAAGGCTTCCAATTGGAAACAGATTCCTTGGAGGAAGGGTTAGATTTTTGTTCCTTATTCTGACGAAAGGAACGAAAAACGGTTAGAAGTCTTAGATTTGCCCTTAGGTTATTTATCCTGAGGCGGAAAAACTCCCTTTCCCCCAGTAACAGTTGAAATAATAGAATCCAACTGAGAACCAAATAAATTATTACCTTGGAAAGAAAGAGATAGTAATCTAGACTTAGATGTCATATCAGCATTCCAAGATTTAAGCCACAAAGCTCTTCTAGCTAAAATAGCTAAAGACCTGGATATAACATCAATTTTGATAATATCAAAAATGGCATCACAAATAAAATGATTAGCATATTGCAGTAAGCGAATAATGCTAGATATGTCAAAATCCAATTCTTGTTACACAAAAATTCTCCAACCAAAAAGTTGATGCCGCCGCAACATCAGCCAAAGAAATTGCAGGTCTGAGAAGATGACCTGAATATAAATAGGCTTTCCTTAGATAAGATTCAAGTTTCCTATCTAAAGGATCCTTAAAAGAAGTACTATCTTCCGTAGGAATAGTGGTACGTTTAGCAAGAGTAGAAATAGCCCCATCAACTTTGGGGACTTTTTCCCAAAACTCTATAGAATTTGCTGGTAAAGGATACAATTTTTTAAACCTTGAAGAAGGAATAAAAGAAGTACCTGGCTTATTCCATTCCTTAGAAATCATATCAGAAATAGCATCAGGAATAGGAAAAACCTCTGGAGTAACCATAGGAGGTTTAAAAACAGCATTTAAACGTTTATTAGACTTAACATCAAGAGGACTGGTTTCCTCAATATCCAAAGTAATTAACACTTCTTTTAATAAAGAACACATATACTCTATTTTAAATAAATAAGTAGATTTGTCAGTGTCAATATCTGAGGAAGGATCTTCTGTATCAGATAGATCCTCATTAGAGGAGGATAAATTATTATGTTGTTGGTCATTTGAAATTTCATCAACTGAATGAGAAGTTTTAATAGACCTTTTACGTTTATTAGAAGGTGGAAATGCAGACAAAGCCTTCTGAATAGAATCAGTAACAAATTCTTTAAAATTCATAGGTATATAATGTACATTAGAAGTTGAAGGAACTGCAACTGGCAATGTACTATTACTGATGGACACACTATCTGCATGTAAAAGTTTATCATGACAACTATTACAAATGACATTCGTAGATATAATTTCCACAATCTTACAAAAATGCACTTATCTTTGGTAGAACCGATGTCAGGCAGCAAAGTTCCAGCAGATACTTCTGAGGCAGGATCAGATTAAGACATCTTGCAAAATGTAAAATAAAAAAACAACATATAAAGCAAAATTATCAATTTCCTTAAATGACAGTTTCTGGAATGGGAAAAATGCAAATAGCATAGCCCTCTGAAAAAGAAAAAGGCAAGAGACAAACATCAATGGGGTATTAAATTAATGAAAAAAATTGGCGCCAAGTATGACGCACAACGTAACTGAAAATTTGTTGGCGCCAACAATATCCAGAAATGACACACTCGCGTCACTAACGACGCAACTGTGTGTAAGGTTTAGGCGTCAACAACGCCGTAAATTACGAAGTTGCGTCAACGGATGTACTTTTCGCGCCAAAAAATTCTCGCACCAAGAATGACGCAATTTGCAAGAAAAAGTAGTCAATTTAGAAAAAAAGACTAAACCCCAGGTAAGAAAAATATTTGTTAAAATGTTTATTTTCCCCAAATATGAAACTGACAGTCTGCAGAAGGAAATACATAAACCTGACTCATGGCAAATATAAGTACAATACATATATTTAGAACTTTATATAAATGCATAAAGTGACAAACCATAGCTGTGGTGTCTTAAGTAATAAAAAACATACTTACCGAAAGACACCCATCCACATATAGCAGATAGCCAAACCAGTACTGAAACAGTTATCAGTAGAGGTAATGGTATATTAGAGTATATCGTCGATCTGAAATGGAGGTAGGAAATGAATCTCTACGACCGATAACAGAGAACCTATGAAATAGACCCCCGTTAGGGAAATCATTGCATTCAATAGGTGATACTCCCTTCACATCCCTCTGACATTTGCTGTACTCTGAGAGGAATCAGGCTTCAACAATGCTGAGAAGCGCATGTCAACATAGAAATCTCAGCACAAACTTTACTTCACCGCCTCCATAGGAGGCAAAGTTTGTAAAACTGAATTGTGGGTGTGGTGAGGGGTGTATTTATAGGCATTTTGAGGTTTGGGAAACTTTGCCCCTCCTGGTAGGATTGTATATCCCATACGTCACTAGCTCATGGACTCTTGCCAATTACATGAAAGAAAAAGTGCTTTGTGAGAAAGACCATTCTAAGTAGCACACCTAGCATGAACCTAATAGTCCCAGAACGTACAAGTACATTCAGGAAATATCTCTAGGGTCTAAGCTGGATTAGCAGCAAATATGTCTCATACTTGATGAGCATTCCTGTCCCATGTTGGAATCCTAGGTGTGACTTTCTTTCCAATATTGCAATTGTCAACCTATTCTACAAGAGTCCAAAATACAATCTCTTACTCTAGATGTCCTAGAACTATTACTGGAGCTAAAAGATCTAATGACAACTAATGACAGCTTATAATTAATTATATACCACAGGCCTCAGAAATGACACATGGAAGTCTTGAAGTATTCTTAGGAAAGATGGCAAGTCTAATTTATAAGAAACATGACAGCATATATGGTAGGGCTTTATAAAGTGAGGGCCAAATCTTAAAGACTGTTAAAGCTTGTGTAGATAAAAAGACGTGATCACCAACTCAAAGTTTTGATAGAGGTCTAGAATGTTGTTCTGCCTTAAGTTTTTATTGCCATGAAGGCTGTAAACCGATTCTTCAATAATGTAGCCAATGCAGCAGTTGACATTTAGCTTGCTTGTCAGTAGCACGTACTGCAGCTGGGGGAGTAGCAAGATGGAAAAGTAATGGATAGTAAAATATAACAACAACATAAAAAAAGAATACAATACAGCATAGGAGCTCACATTCAATTTTATTTTGAGCCTGCTTGCATTTCTGCAGTAAAGAAGTGGTAATAATTTGTATTTGTATATATATTTACACCCACTATATATATATATATATATATATATATATATATATATATATATATATATATATATATATATATATATATATATATATATATAT
This sequence comes from Bombina bombina, assembly GCF_027579735.1. Lineage (NCBI taxonomy): Eukaryota > Metazoa > Chordata > Amphibia > Anura > Bombinatoridae > Bombina > Bombina bombina. Next base: position 689,979,298 of record NC_069500.1, read on the forward strand.
ATATATATTTACACCCACTATATATATATATATATATATATATTTACACCCACTATATATATATATATAAATATTTACACCCAATATATATATATATATATATATATATATTTTATTTTTTTTTTACACCCACTATATATATATATATATATATATATATATATATATATATATAATATATATTTACACCCACTATATATATATATATTTACACCCACTATATATATATATATATATATATATATATATAATATATATTTACACCCACTATATATATATATATATATATATATATATATATATATATATATATATATATATATTTACACCCACTATATATATATATATATATATATATATAATATATATATATATACTACCTATATATATATATATATATATATTTACACCCACTATATATATATATATATATATATATATATATAATATATATTTACACCCACTATATATATATATATATATATATATATATATATATATATATATATATATATATATATATAATATAATATATTTACACCCACTATATATATATATATATATATAATATATATATATATATATAATATATATATATATAATATATATTTATACCCACTATATATATATATATATATATATATATATATATATATATATATAATATATATATATATATATATATATATACTATATATAAGTATCTACTGTGCCAAAGTTTGCCCTTATTGTGAAGTATGTGCTGTTCACATGTGTACACTGATAGGCAGAAGTGCCCTCACAGAGTGGTCCCTAGAAGTAAGTATTCCTGTAAATGTCTTACCAGGACCAGGGCTCCCTCAGCCATGACAGGAGTAGTGTGTGCCGTGCCCGGGCAACAGTAGAGCTGTCACCAGGTTGGGGTCAGGTCATTTCAGGCTGGTTTACTGAAAACGGTTGTAGACCGGTGGTGTATTACAGGTCTGCTGCGCGCTCACACTGCCTACTGCTGTACCGCACACACGCACACGGGGGGGGGGGGGGTAACATTATTCAGCTGAGCTGTCCTGTGTATTCACTGTCAGACAGTGAAAGCCGGATGTGCCGCCGGGGAGAGCGGAATACTAGTCACTATTGGGTAACAGAGGGAGCGCAGCACGCGCGTTGGAGGAGCCTGGAGGAAGAGTTATACCGGCACTGAGGCACCTTAATTGATTTGGAAGTTAGGAGCGGTGCTGACCTGGGCCCTCGCAAGTGGTGGATCTCCAGGGCCCGATGGCCACAACAAATGGTTTATGTGACCTTTGGGACCCTGGAAGTCCGCCACTAATAAAGTATATAAAAAAAAAATGTGAGAAAAAAAAATCACTGCTCTCAAATTTGCGCCCCACTGATGGGGCGCCCTAAGGCGTTTGCCTAAGTTGCCTTGTGCAAGCGCCGGGCCTGCTCTTTAGAGATTATGGGGTAGATTTAACAAATGTTGAGCGGACATGATTCACTTTAGTGAACCATGTCTGCCTGGCACAAGAAATGCTTGTGCAATGCCTCCCCCTGCACATTTGCGGCCAATCGGACGCTAGCAGGGGGTATCATTCATCCCGATCGTATCTTATGACCGCTGCTTCTTAACTTCTGTTTCTGGCGAGCTGGAATCATCGGGCAGAGCAAGCACATGAGTATTTAGCTATGGATGAAATCATAAATGATTTTCTGTGATTGGATGGCAGCGTCGTGGAGGCTTAAAAGGTCAATGATTATGGCGTTTTCGGAATACCATATTACCATTCTTTTCAGTCTCTTGCTATCCTTTGTGTGAAGTATGTCCGGTATCTAAATAAATGGAAAAATAAAAATATTATAATCACATGTAATGTAAAGTGAAATATTAAAGGCATATGAAAGTAAACATATACGGCTAGATTACGAGTCTTGCGTTATAAGTAAAAAAACAGCGTTAAGCCTCATACTGCTGCTTTTTTACTACCGCTGCTATTACGAGTTTTGTAGGCACAGCTGTCCCGCACACTTTTTTGGCCTTACCGCAAATCAACTTACGCAATTTGCGTATAGTCTTTTTTCAATGGGACTCCATAGCGCCGGAATTACGATTTTGTCCTGGGAGGCCAAAAAGTGAGCGGTACAGCCCTATCCCGCAAGATTCCTAACGCATTTTAAAGTCAGTAGTTATGAGTTTTACGCTACAAGGCTGTAGCATAAAACTCATAACTAAAGTGCTAAAAAGAACACTAACACCCATAAACTGCCTATTAACCCCTAAACCGAGGCCCTCCCGCATCGCAAACACTAAAATAAAATTATTAACTCTTAATATGCCGCTCCGGACATTGCCGCCACTATAATAAACATATTAACCCCTAAACTGCTGCACTCCCGCCTCGCAAACATTAGTTAAATATTATTAACCCCTAATCTGCTGTCCCTAACATCGCCGCCACCTACCTACATGTATTAACACCTAATCTGCCGTCCCCAAAATTGCCGCCACTATACTAAATTTATCAACCCCTAAACCTAACCCTAACCCCCACTAACTTAAATATAATTTAAATAAATCTAAATAAAACCTACTATCATTACCTAAATAATTCCTATTTAAAACTAAATACTTACCTGTAAAATAAACCCTAAGCTAGCTACAATATAACTAATAGTTACATTGTATCTAGCTTAGGGTTTATTTTAATTTTACAGGCAAGTTTGTATTTATTTTAACTAGGTAGAATAGTTACTAAATAGTTTTTAACTATTTAATAACTACCTAGCTAAAATAAATACAAATTTACCTGTAAAATAAAACCTAACCCAAGTTACACTAACACCTAACACTACACTACAATTAAATAAATTACCTAAATTAAATACAGTTAACTAAATTAAATACAATTACCTAAATTACAAAACCCCCCCACTAAATTACACAAAATAAAAAACAAATTACAAGATATTTAAACTAATTACACCTAATCTAATAGACCTATCAAAATAAAAAAGCCCCCCAAAATAAAGAAACCCTAGCCTAAACTAAACTACCAATAGCCCTTAAAAGGGCCTTTTGTGGGTCATTGCCCCAAAGAAATCAGCTCTTTTACCTGAAAAAAAAAATACAAACAACCCCCCAACAGTAAAACCCACCACCCACACAACCAACCCCCAAAATAAAACCCTAACTAAAAAAGCTCCCCATTGCCCTGAAAAGGGCATTTGTATGGGTATTGCCCTTAAAAGGGCATTTAGCTCTATTGCGGCCCAAACCCTAACCTAAAAATAAAACCCACCCAATAAACCCTTAAAAAACCTAACACTAACCCCTGAAGATCCACTTACAGTTTTTAAGACCGGACATCCATCCTCAACGAAGCGGCAAAAAGTCCTCAATGAAGCCGGGTGAAGTCTTCATCCAGACGGCATCTTCTATCTTCAGCCATCCAGCGCAGAGTGGGTTCATCTTCAAGACATCTGACGTGGAGCATCCTCTTCTTTCCGACGACTAACGACGAGTGAAGGTTGCTTTAAATGACGTCATCCAAGATGACGTCCCTTAGATTCCGATTGGCTGATAGAATTCTATCAGCCAATCAGAATTAAGGTTGAAAAAATCCTATTGGCTGATGTAATTAGCCAATAGGATTGAACTTCAATCCTATTGGCTGATTCAATCAGCCAATAGGATTGAGCTCGCATTCTATTGGCTGATTGGAACAGCCAATAGAATGCAAGCTCAATCCAATTGGCTGATTTGATCAGCTAATAGGATTAAAGTTCAATCCTATTGGCTGATTTCATCAGCCAATAGGATTATTTCAAACTTAATTCCGATTGGCTGATAAAATTCTATAAGCCAATCGGGAATCTAAGGGACGCCATCTTGGATGACGTCACTTAAAGGAACCTTCATTCGTCGGGAGTAGTCATAAGAAGAGGATGCTCCGCACCAGATGTCTTGAAGATGGAGCCGCTCTGCGCCGGATGGATGAAGATAGAAGATGCCGTCTGGATGAAGACTTCTGCCCGTCTGGAGGACCACTTCTCCCGGCTTGGATTAAGACTTCTCCCGGCTTCGTTGAGGATGGATGTCCGGTCTTCAAAACTGATAGTGGATCTTCAGGGGTTAGTGTTAGGTTTTTTTTAAGGATTTATTGGGTGGGTTTTATTTTTTGGTTAGGGTTTGGGCCGCAATAGAGCTAAATGCCCTTTTAAGGGCAATACCCATACAAATGCCCTTTTCAGGGCAATGGGGAGCTTAGGTTTTTTTAGTTAGGATTTTATTTGGGGGGTTGGTTGTGTGGGTGGTGGGTTTTAATGTTGGGGGGGTGTTTGTATTTTTTTTTCAGGTAAAAGAGCTGATTTCTTTGGGGCAATGCCCCGCAAAAGGCCCTTTTAAGGGCTATTGGTAGTTTAGTTTAGGCTAGGGTTTTTTTTTATTTTTGGGGGGCTTTTTTTATTTTGATAGGGCTATTAGATTAGGTGTAATTAGTTTAAATATCTTGTAATTTGTTTTTTATTTTGTGTAATATAGTGGGGGTTTTTTTTTTTGTAATTTAGGTAATTGTATTTAATATAGTTAATTGTATTTAATTTAGGTAATTTATTTAATTGTAGTGTAGCCTGCAACATGAGCTGTAAGTTTCAGTGTTCTGAGCCACAGTATAGCAAATAGTTGTTACTAGTAGAAACAAATTGTTCACACTAGAGGGTATATTATAATAGTCACCATTTGCTTTGCTTGGTTACATAGAAGGATCACACCTGTTTACATATTGTGGTGTGTGACTATCTGTTAATTATAATACCTTTTATCACTCGCCTAAGGGTGAACTAGTAAATAACCTGTTAGTTCAGTTTAATGTTATGCTGAAGGTATTGTTGATCTTAGCCACTCAGGTGCTAGAAATTGCTAAATTTAACCCTGGTTACTCAGCATTACTAAAAATACTATATTAAAGTGCTGTTACTATGCTTCCGTTGATACCACCATACCTCTTAGAATATTATAACGTTAAGTAAACCCACATAGCCATACAAGTTATATGTATAATATTTTTTGCTCAAATTAGTATAGCGCAAATAATTGGTAGTGCTTGAGTGAAGCGGTATAAGTTTCTCCTTACTCTAATTCAAACTGTTAGATTAGTTTAATGTTATGCTGAAGGTATTGTGGATCTTAGCCACTCAGGTGCTAGTAATTGCTAATTGTAACCCTGGTTGCTCAGTATTACTGAGAATGGTATATTAAAATGCTGTTACTATGTATTCGTTATTATCACCGAAACCTTTTTAAATATTATAACGTTAAGTAAACGTTTTGACTATATTATTCTTTGAGACACTATTAAATGACAGATTATATCAAGGATCAATGTAATTTAACATTCTTGTTTAATACTGTGATATTCTTCAGTAATACCATTTTAACTTTAAAACTATGGCATTGACTGTCCCTCTTACGTGAGCAACATAACATTAATATTTGATCTTGTTTTTGTTACCTGTGGAGGAGAACGAAGATGTTGGAGGGTGTCCCAAAGCTCTTCGTACCTCAGCTGAAATAAAAAATGTGTATATACAGAGTTAAAAATCAATTTACAATCATACGAGTAAGAGCATTTTAATTAAACAAAATCTAACATTAAAAAATCATACCTGTTGTTCGGCCAATGCTTGCTACTTCAGGGGTGCTGCACATAATGTCAGGCTGTGTGGCTGCCGAGGAGAAGCTGTGGCTGGACTCAGTATGGATACTGACGGCCAATGAGAGTGTGTCATTACCATCAGTGGAAGCAGCAGCTGTAGCTATAGCTGCAGCAGCAGCACTGGCAGATGCTCGAAAACAGATTAAAAAAAATCAGTACTAATATTATTGTATATCATAATGTCAATAAAACAAAAAGGCCTATAATTTCAAACAAAATCATTTGCGACATGAAGAACGCATGTAATAGAACTTTATTTACCTGCCACCTTGTCAGTATTATGACCGACCAAATCCAGACCGAGCGTCATATTTGGCCCAAACTTCTCCATCAGATAAGTCTCGTATGAAGAGAGCTCAGCTGTATATGGCTCGCCACCTGTAGTGCGTGCAGACTATCTCTCCCTGGCCAGCTTGGCCTTCAAGATTCTCTTGATGTCCGAGAACCTTTTTTTACAGTGCTCCACCAATTTCGCATGAGCGCCTTCGGCAGAAACACTGTTAGCTATATCTCTTCAGATCTGTTGTTTTCTGAAGAGAGAGGTTTGTTGAACTTTGGAACCAAAAATAAAATCATAGTGCTCCAAAACATTAGTGACTAAAACCCTATTCTGTTCTGTATATTGCGCCCGGATTTGGTCTTCCCAGTTTCCAAAGATGCCAGATACAGTTCAAGAAAGAAAATCATAAAAAGTTGCCAAAAAAATAACAATTACTGTTACTCAGCTCACACATACAAGCTTTGTAAGAAACACTTATTAAACTGCATTTTCATTCCCCTTTTAAAGTTAGTCAATATGTAAACAATCAGCCTTTAACAATTATACAATTATCAATTAAAATGTGTTACAGTATTAGCTTTATTGACGCAGTTATTCAATTCTTTTAGTACATCCTATTCATAAGGCCGTCATTGGTGACAAATATAATATTAAATGTTCAGATAAGTGATTTTAAAATGAACTTTTTTTTAATAAATGTATTATTGTTATAAAATCAATAACTTCATCAATCCAATTAGTTAACATTGATTCAATATACTTATTTAAGTAAATATACATTCATATTTGTTTTATAAAAGGATCATTAGCGAAGGAGAAAAAAATATATTGTTACAGGATATACTTTTCAGTGGTGACGCATATTATATAATATGATTACAGTTTCAATCTTGATTACATAGCAATGGTCAAGAACACATGATGAATATAATCTGATAATCAAGCATTAATAATTTTTTGACACTGTCAATAACCAATCAGATTGCTCTTTACTTGGGATAGTTGTGTTGCACTTTAAAATTAATTTAGAGTGTATTTGAGAGTTCAAGATGGCGCGACCTCCAATTTTTACAGACGGAGAGTTACTTATACTGGTCCACAGGATGGACCACTATATCCCGAGGAGGAATGAAGGAGTGCGGGGATATCGCACGAGGACAGGGACCGCATCATCTATGAGATGATTCAGCGGATAAAGAGTGTGTCCTGGATCAGAAGGTGGCAACGAAATGTAAGAAGAAGAATGTAAGTTTAGTAGCAGGCCCATTTTAGTTTCAAAACATGGGTTGTTTTTGCTGATTGGTGGCTTAATGGCAGCCCCCAATAAAAAAGTTCTGTACAGGGTGCTGAAACTAAAATTGGCTGCCTCCTTAGCTTAGATACTTAAATTTTCAAATACAGATAGCCATAGAAAGAAGACAAATTGATAATACGAGTAAATTCGGTTGATTAAAAATTCATACTCTATCTGAATCATGAAGTAAACAAAAAAAAAAAAAAATATATATATATATATATATATATATATTCAGGATGCAGGTTAATGTAATGGATTGTGTTTTTAGAATTAAAATGTTTGTATGAATTTTTCAACAACAATGATGTGTATAATATAGGCCTTGCCACATATTCCTCATACTAACAATGACTTGTGTTTGTGCTTCAAGTACAGGGGGAGGATCCTGCCCCAGCCTTCTTGCGGCACTGCCAGATGAGGAGATGGCTGGGTAGAATGTAAGAGAACTTAATATTAGGTTTTAACAATTGTATCTTGATAATGAATTTTGTAGAACATATTTTATTTTGTCTTTTTATAGATCGTGATCAGTGGACACAGACAGAGCCCTTCATTCACAATCTATTTACCCAACTGGCAGAGGGGCTACAAATTGTCTACACAGCAGTGCAGGGCCTACAGGAGGCCATGCAAAACTTGTTATACATTTTTTAAAAAAAATGTTATTTCTTTAAAAAAAATGTTTTTATTATTTTATAATAAATATATATTTAATCGAAATTATACTGTAGCTGTCATTCATTTAAATATTATTTTGAAGTGACATGAAAGCAAAATATATGTTGAATGATGTATAAATAGAATGCAATGTGGTAAATTAATCTTTGGTTTTATAAATATTTTTTATCTATATTTTATTTCTCTTCATATTTTTAATATAAATAAAATATATAGGGGCGCCCTTGGGCAGATTAGATTAAAAGATTTTGTAATAATAGCAGTAAAATGCTGTAAAACAATAAAACCAAAACCAAGTCTCAGGGTATCAGTGTTACAAAGCAAAAAGCTCAAAATACAATGACAGTTAACAACTGACTATATAACATAGAAATGTTCAAGTCCCATATATCAAAGGGAATGGGTATATAAATGTAACCCAAAGGGAGACAGTAATTCCTGCTCCAGGCAGCTATCTGTGGTGGGATCTAAGGCCGAGATCCAAAGTCAGTATTCTGCAGAAGATACAAAGGGACAGAAGCGCCACATGGCCTAGCACTGTATATACTCTTGTGAGATGGTAAATGAGAAAATTACACTCAAATTTGATGAAGCACCCCTTGTGGTGCAAGTAGAGCAGGCTGGAATCAAACAGTCATGCAGCAGACTGACCTGTTGTGTGGCTCGAACTCCAGCAGTGCATGGTTCAAGATCCCAGCAAGATAACACCAAATTCCAGGTGTACAACAGAGAAATAAATTGTATATAGGCAAGAAGTTTAACAACTTACTTTATTAAAACAGATAAAAACAAGCAACGGGTTTCTCAGTCAACCGGTTACTGTTTCATTAGGCTTCATACAAAAATTTAAAAAATCCTGCCTTATATACCAAACAACTAATCATACTCAAGTAAAGACACCTGGAAGGAGGTGTGTTTTTCAATTATGTGTGTCATAGCAACCAACATAAACATTCCATAGCTTACAATTAAAAACAATACATGAGTTCAAAATCAAATGTAACAAATGATCCATATATAAAGAGAAAGAAAATGATGCAGAGTAATTTCATTTTATGTGCAGAGTCATATGTATAACAACATATAAATCAAAAGCAGATCAAATTTAACAGATGATTTATCAAATATATTTATATACACCAAAGAACATAGAATAATTTTGTGATATATACCAAGTTATATATTTATCAGACGCCAAAGAAAACCAATATATGTTCACAGTGGAAGTGTCAAAACATTTGGTGGGCCTATCATGTAAACGCATCTATAATTCTAAACATTCTCATTTGTAACCCTCACAAATAAAAATCAAAATCAAAGTGGCCAGGATCCGAAGGTCAAAACGAAATTGCCTCCGGAGGTTTTCGGACCTTCAACCTCATGAAAAGGAGTGCTACAGGGCGCTCCAAACGTTCATTAGAGCCTGTAAGTAGCATTTATTATATTGTGTATTATACTTATAAATTATGTATAATATTTCAATGACACTAAACCCACATATTTTATTTCATGATAGAGCATTACATTTTAATCTACTTTCTAATGTAAGTTTAGTAACAGGCCCATTTTAGTTTCAAAACATGGGTTGTTTTTGCTGATTGGTGGCTGCCTCCTTAGCTTAGATACCTTATTTTTCAAATACAGATAGCCATAGAAAGAAGACAAATTAATAATATAATAATATGAGTAAATTTGGTTGATTAAAAATTCATACTCTATTTGAATCATGAAGTAAACAAATTATATATATATATATATATATATATATATATATATACAGCATATTTTAAATAGGTTGTTATTTTAATCACAGGAAATAAATATTACATGCATTAAAGCTGCAGATACATTGCACAAAAGAAACAATATCACATAGATCTAATGTTGATTTACAAATGGAAATGTTTACAGATCTCAGGCGGCCAAGAGATAGAATCCCCCGGTACCTCAGACCAGTGTCAATGGCCACACCAAAGAGCAACCGCTCTTCTCCCCCGCTGCCATTGACACTGCTTGAGGGTCGTCCAGAGGATAAGTCAGGGACAGATGTGGACGTCCCTGATATCCAAGGTGATTTTTAAGTATAATAATACTGACGGCTAGATTTAGAGTTTTGTCGGTAACGACCCGCGTAGCTAACGCTGGCTTTTTTCTGGCCGCACCTTTAAAATAACTCTGGTATTGAAAGTCCACAGAATGGCTGCGTTAGGCTCCAAAAAAGGAGCGTAGAGCATTTTTAACGCAACTGCAACTCTCGATACCAGAGTTGCTTACGGACGCGGCCAGACTCAAAAACGTGCTCGTGCACGATTCCCCCATAGAAAACAATGGGGCTGTTTGAGCTGAAAAAAAACACCTGCAAAAAAGCTGCGTTAAGCTCCTAACGCAGCCCCATTGTTTGCTATGGGGAAACACTTCCTACGTCTGCACCTAACACCCTAACATGTACCCCGAGTCTAAACACCCCTAACCTTACACTTATTAACCCCTATTCTGCCGCCCCCGCTATCGCTGACCCCTGCATATTATTTTTAACTCCTAATCTGCCGCTCCGTAAACCGCCGCTACTTACATTATCCCTATGTACCCCTAATCTGCTGCCCCTAACACCGCCGACCCCTATATTATATTTATTAACCCCTATTCTGCCCCCCACAACGTCGCCTCCACCTGCCTACACTTATTAACCCCTAATCTGCCGAGCGGACCGCACCGCTATTATAATAAAGTTATTAACCCCTAATCCGCCTCACTAACCCTATAATAAATAGTATTAACCCCTAATCTGCCCTCCCTAACATCGCCGACACCTAACTTCAATTATTAACCCCTAATCTGCCGACCGGAGCTCACCGCTATTCTAATAAATGTATTAACCCCTAAAGCTAAGTCTAACCCTAACACTAACACCCCCCTAAATTAAATATAATTTTAATCTAACGAAATTAATTAACTCTTATTAAATAAATTATTCCTATTTAAAGCTAAATACTTACCTGTAAAATAAATCCTAATATAGCTACAATATAAATTATAATTACATTGTAGCTATTTTAGGATTAATATTTATTTTACAGGCAACTTTGTAATTATTTTAACCATGTACAATAGCTATTAAATAGTTAAGAACTATTTAATAGTTACCTAGTTAAAATAATTACAAAATTACCTGTAAAATAAATCCTAACCTAAGTTACAATTAAACCTAACACTATACTATCATTAAATTAATTAAATAAAATACCTCATCGGATGAAGATAGAAGATGCCGCTTGGAAGATGATGGTTGCCGGTCCGGATCTACTCTTCTTCCCGGATAGGATGAAGACTTTGGAGCCTCTTCTGGACCTCTTCAGCCACCGGATGATGGATCGCCAGCCCCCGCTTGGGTTGGATGAAGATTTTGGAGCCAGGACGGATCGGTGATACCTGGTGAGGTGAAGACAAGGTAGGATGATCTTCAGGGGCTTAGTGTTAGGTTTATTTAAGGGGGGTTTGGGTTAGATTAGGGGTATGTGGGTGGTGGGTTGTAATGTTGGGGGGGGGGTATTGTATGTTTTTTTTTACAGGAAAAAGAGCTGAACTTCTTGGGGCATGCCCCGCAAAGGGCCCTGTTCAGGGCTGGTAAGGTAAAAGAGCTTTGAACTTTAGTCATTTAGAATAGGGTAGGGCATTTTTTATTTTGGGGGTCTTTGTTATTTTATTAGGGGGCTTAGAGTAGGTGTAATTAGTTTAAAATTGTTGCAATATTTTTCTTATGTTTGTAAATATTTTTTTATTTTTTGTAACTTAGTTCTTTTTTATTTTTTGTACTTTAGTTAGTTTATTTCATTGTAGTTATTTGTACATATTGTATTTAATAAATTTATTGATAGTGTAGTGTTAGGTTTAATTGTAGGTAATTGTAGGTATTTTATTTAATTAATTTAATGATAGTATAGTGTTAGGTTTAATTGTAACTTAGGTTAGGATTTATTTTACAGGTAATTTTGTAATTATTTTAACTAGGTAACTATTAAATAGTTCTTAACTATTTAATAGCTATTGTACATGGTTAAAATAATTACAAAGTTGTCTGTAAAATAAATATTAATCCTAAAATAGCTACAATGTAATTATAATTTATATTGTAGCTATAATAGGATTTATTTTACAGGTAAGTATTTAGCTTTAAATAGGAATAATTTATTTAATAAGAGTTAATTAATTTCGTTAGATTAAAATTATATTTAACTTAGAGGGGTGTTAGTGTTAGGGTTAGATTTATCTTTAGGGGTTAATACATTTATTAGAATAGCGGTGAGCTCCGGTCGGCAGATTAGGGGTTAATGTTTGAAGTTAGGTGTCAGCGATGTTAGGGAGGGAAGATTAGGGGTTAATACTATTTATTATAGGGTTAGTGAGGCGGATTAGGGGTTAATAACTTTATTATAATAGCGGTGCGGTCCGGTCGGCAGATTAGGGGTTAATAAGTGTAGGCAGGTGGAGGCGACGTTGTGGGGGGCAGATTAGGGGTTAATAAATATAATATAGGGGTCGGCGGTGTTAGGGGCAGCAGATTAGGGGTACATAGCTATAATGTAGGTGGCGGCGCTTTGCGGTCGGCAGATTAGGGGTTAATTATTGTAGGTAGCTGGCGGCGACGTTGTGGGGGGCAGATTAGGGGTTAATAAATATAATACAGGGGTCGGCGGTGTTAGGGGCAGCAGATTAGGGGTACATAAGTATAACGTAGGTGGCGGTCGGCAGATTAGGGGTTAAAAAAATTTAATCGAGTGGCGGCGATGTGGAGGACCTCGGTTTAGGGGTACATAGGTAGTTTATGGGTGTTAGTGTACTTTAGAGTACAGTAGTTAAGAGCTTTATGAACCGGCGTTAGCCCAAAAAGCTCTTAACTCCTGACTTTTTTCTGCGGCTGGAGTTTTGTCGTTAGATTTCTAACGCTCACTTCAGCCACGACTCTAAATACCGGAGTTAGAAATATCCCATTGAAAAGATAGGATACGCAATTGACGTAAGGGGATCTGCGGTATGGAAAAGTCGCGGCTGAAAAGTGAGCGTTAGACCCTTTTTTGACTGACTCCAAATACCGGCGGTAGCCTAAAACCAGCGTTAGGAGCCTCTAACGCTGGTTTTCACGGCTACCGCCAAACTCTAAATCTAGGCCTATGTTTGCAGTATTTAACATTAAAAATTGATTTTTCTACAGGTTCATTCAGGATGCAGGTTAATGTAATGTATTGTGTTTTTAGATTTAAAATGGTTGTATGAGTTTTTCAACAACAATGATGTGTATAATATAGGCCTTGCCACATATTACTCATACTAACAATAATTTGTGTTTGTGCTTCATCTCTGACAGATGACCAAGTACCGGGGGAGGATCCTGCCCCAGCCTTCTTGCGGTGCTGCCAGATGAGGAGGTGGCTGGGTAGAATGTAAAAAAAAACTTAATATTAGGTTTTAACAATTCTATCTTGATAACGAATTTGTAGAACATATTTTATTTTGTCTTTTTATAGATCGTGATCAGCAGACACAGACAGAGCCCTTCATTCCCGATCTATTTACCCAGCTGGCGGAGGGGCTACAATTTTTTTTCACAGCTGTGCAGGGCCTACAGGAGGCCATGTAAAACTTGTTATAAATTTTTTTATTTCTTTAAAAAAAAATGTAATTGTTTTATAATAAATATATATTTAATAGAAATTATACTGTAGCTGTATTCATTTAAATATTATTTTGAAGTGACATGAAAGCAAAATATATGTTGAATGATGTATAAAAAGCATGCAATGTGGTAAATTAATCTTTTGTGTTCTATATTTTATATCTATATTTTATTTCTCTTCATATTTTCAATATAAATAAAATATATAGGGGTGCCCTTGGGCAGATCAGATTAAAGGATTTTGTAATAATAGCAGTAAAATTTTGTAAAACAATAAAACCAAAACCAAGACTCAGGGTATCAGTGTTACAAAGCAAAAAGCTCAAAATACAATGACAGTTAACAACTGACTATATAACATAGAAATGTTCAAGTCCTGTATTTCAAAGGGAATGGGTATATAAATGTAACCTAAAGGGAGACAGTAATTCCTGGTCCAGGCAGCTATTTGTGGTGGGATCCAAGGCCGAGATCCAAAGTCAGTATTCTGCAGAAGATACAAAGGGACAGAAGCGCCACATGGCCTAGCACTGTATATACTTTTGTGAGATGGTAAATGAGAAAATTACACTCACATTTGGTGAAGCACCCCTTGTGGTGCAAGTAGAGCAGGCTGGAATCTAACAGTCACGTAGCAGACTGACCTCTTGTGTGGCTCCAACTCCAGCAGTGCATGTCCAAGATCCCAGCAAGATAACACCAAATTCCAGGTGTGCAACAGAGAAATAAATGGTATATAGGCAAGAAGTAAGTTTAACAACTTACTTTATTAAAACAGATAAAAACAAGCAACGCGTTTCTCAGTCAACCGATTACTGTTTCATTAGGCTTAATAAAAATTTTTAAAAAATCCTACCTTATGTACCAAACAACTAATCATACTCAAGTAAAGACACCTGGAAGGAGGTGTGTTTTCCAATTATGTGTGTCATAGCAACCAACATAAACATTCCATAGCTTACAATTAAAAACAATACATGAGTTCAAAATCAAATGTAACAAATGATCCATATATACAGAGAAAGAAAATGATGCAGAGTAATTTAATTTTATGTGCAGAGTCATATGTATAACACATAAATCAAAAGCAGATCAAATTTAACAGATGATTTATCAAATATATGTATATACACCAAAGAATATAGAATAATTTTGTTATATATACCAAGTTATACATGTATCAGATGCCGAAGAAAACCAATATATGTTCACAAGTGTCAAAACATTTGGTGGGTCTATCATGTAAATGCACCTATAATTCTAAACATTCTCATTTGTAACCCTCACAAATAAAAATCAAAATCAAAGTGGCCAGGAAAATAGGGGAAAATATTAATCCCAATTACCTTACTAACGCCTAGATTTGGAGTTCTGCTTTAGCCGTCAAAACCAGTGTTAGGGGGTCCTAACGCTGGTTTTGGCTGGCCGCTGGTATTTGGAGTCAGTCAGGAAAGGGTCTAACGCTCACTTTCCAGCCGCGACTTTTCCATACCGCAGATCCCCCTACGCCATTTGCGTATCCTAACTTTTCAATGGGATCTTTCTAACGCCGGTATTTAGAGTCTTGGCTGAAGTGAGCGTTAGAACTCTAACGACCAAACTCCAGCCGCAGAGAAAAGCCAGGAGTTAAGAGCTTTCTGGGCTAACACCGGTTCATAAAGCTCTTAACTACTGTGCTCTAAAGTACACTAACACCCATTAACTACCTATGTACCCCTAAACCGAGGCCCCCCACATCACCGCCACTCTATTAAAAATTTTTAACCCCTAATCTGCCGACCGCACACCGCCGCAACCTACATTATCCCTATGTACCCCTAATCTGCTACCCCTAACATCGCGGACACCTACATAATATTTATTAACCCCTAATCTGCCCCCCCCCAACGTCGCCGCTACCTACCTACAATTATTAACCCCTAATCTGCCGACCGGACCTCACCGCTACACTAATAAATGTATTAACCCCTAATCCGCCTCACTCCCACCTCAAAAACCCTATAATAAATAGTATTAACCCCTAATCTGCCCTCCCTAACATCACCGACACCTAACTTCAAGTATTAACCCCTAATCTGCTGACCGGACCTCGCCGCTACTCTAATAACTGTATTAACCCCTAAAGCTAAGTCTAACCCTAACACTAACACCCCCCTAAGTTAAATATAATTTTATTCTAACGAAATAAAATAATTCTTATTAAATAAATTATTCCTATTTAAAGCTAAATACTTACCTGTACAATAAACCCTAATATAGCTACAATATAAATAATAATTATATTGTAGCTATTTTAGGATTTATATTTATTTTACAGGCAACTTTTATTTATTTTAACCAGGTACAATAGCTATTAAATAGTTAATAACTAATTAATAGCTACCTAGTTAAAATAAATAAAAAAAATACCTGTAAAATAAATCCTAACTTAAGTTACAATTAAACCTAACACTACACTATCAATAAATTAATTAACTAAACTATCTACAATTATCTACAATTAAATACAAATAAATACAATAACTAAAGTACAAAAAATAAAAAAAGAACTAAGTTACAAAAAATAAAAAAATTATTTACAAACATTATAAAAATATTACAACAGTTTTAAGCTAATTACACCTACTCTAAGCCCCCTAATAAAATAACAAAGCCCCCCAAAATAAAAAAATGCCCTACCCTATTCTAAAATAAAAATTGAAAAGCTCTTTTACCTTACCAGCCCTTAAAAGGGCCTTTTGCGGGGCATGCCCCAAACAATTCTGCTCTTTTGCCTGTAGAAAAAAACATACAATACCCCCCCCCCCCCCCAACATTACAACCCACCAACCACATACCCCTAATCTAACCCAAACCCCCCTTAAATAAACCTAACACTAAGCTTGTTCCGATCAGCCAATAGAATGCGAGCTCAATCTGATTGGCTGATCCAATCAGCCAATCGGATTGAACTTGAATCTGATTGGCTGATTCCATCAGCCAATCAGAATTTTCCTACCTTAATTCCGATTGGCTGATAGAATCCTATCAGCCAATCTGAATTCGAGGGACGCCATCTTGGATGACGTCCCTTAAAGGAACCGTCATTCGTCGGGAGTTCGTCGGCCAGGATGGATGTTCTGCGTCGGCAGGATGAAGATGGAGCCGGAAGAAAGAAGATTGAAGATGCCGCTTGATAGAAGACTTAAGCCGGATGATGGACCTCTTCAGCCCCCGCTTGGATGAAGACTTCAGCCGATGATGGACCTCTTCAGCCCCCGCTTGGATGAAGACTTCAGCTGATGATGGACCTCTTCAGCCCCCGCTTGGATGAAGACATCGCCCGGATAGGATGAAGACTTCAGAGCCTCTTCTGGACGGATCAGTGATACCCGGCGTGGTGAAGACAAGGTAGGGAGATCTTCAGGGGCTTAGTGTTAGGTTTATTTAAGGGGGGTTTGGGTTAGATTAGGGGTATGTTTGTGGTGGGTTGTAATGTTGGGGGGGTATTGTATGTTTTTTTTTTACAGGCAAAAGAGCAGAATTCTTTGGGGCATGCCCCTCATAAGGCACTTTTAAGGGCTGGTAAGGTAAAAGAGCTTTTCAATTTTTATTTTAGAATAGGGTAGGGCATTTTTTTATTTTGGGGGGCTTTGTTATTTTATTAGGGGGCTTAGAGTAGGTGTAATTAGCTTAAAATTTTAATCTTTTTATAATGTTTGTAAATTATTTTTTTATTTTTTGTAACTTAGTTCTTTTTTATTTTTTGTACTTTAGTTAGTGTATTTATTTGTAGGTATTTGTATTTAATTTATTTATTGATAGTGTAGTGTTAGGTTTAATTGTAACTTAGGTTAGGATTTACTTTACAGGTAATTTTGTAATTATTTTAACTAGGTAGCTATTAAATAGTTATTAACTATTTAATAGCTATTGTACCTGGTTAAAATAAATACAAAGTTGCCTGTAAAATAAATATTAATCCTAAAATAGCTACAATATAATTATTATTTATATTGTAGCTATATTAGGGTTTAATTTACAGGTAAGTATTTAGCTTTAAATAGGAATAATTTATTTAATAAGATTTATTTTATTTCGTTAGATAAAAATTATATTTAACTTAGGGGGGTATTAGGGTTAGGGTTAGACTTAGCTTTAGGGGTTAATACATTTATTATAGTAGCGGTGAGGTCCGGTCGGCAGATTAGGGGTTAATAATTGTAGGTAAGGAAGCGGCGACGTTGGGGGGACATATTAGGGGTTAATAAATATTATGTAGGTGTCGGCGGTGTTAGGAGCAGCAGATTAGGGGTACACAACTTTATTATAGTAGCGGTGAGTTCCGGTCGGCAGATTAGGGGTTAATAAGTGTAGGTAGGTAGCAGCGACGTTGGGGGGGCAGATTAGGGGGTAATAAATATAATATAGGGGTCGGCGGGGGTTAGGGGCAGCAGATTAGGAGTTCATAGGGATAACGTAGGTTGCAGCGGTGTCCGGAGCGGCAGATTAGGGGTTAATTGTGTAATGCAGGTGTCAGCGATAGCGGGGGCGGCAGATTAGAGGTTAATAAGTGTAAGGTTAGGGGTGTTTAGACTCGGGGTACATGTTAGAATGTTAGGTGCAGACTTATTAAGTTTTTCCCCATAGGAAACAATGGGGCTGCGTTAGGAGCTGAACGCTGCTTTTTTGCAGGTGTTAGGTTTTTTTCCAGCTCAAACGGCCCCATTGTTTCCTATGGGGGAATCCTGCACGAGCACGTTTTTGAAGATGGCCGCGTCCGTAAGCACCGCTGGTATTTAGAGTTGCAGTGGCGGTAAATATGCCTGTACGCTCCCTTTTTGGAGCCTAACGCAGCCATTCTGTGAACTCTAAATACCAACGGTATTTAAAAGGTGCGGGGGGGAAAAAACACGCGTTGCTAACGCACCCCTTTGGCCGCAGAACTCTAAATCTAGCCGTAATATCGTATAAACGAGGTTCATGTTCATGACACATTTAGCCACGATGAGATCCGCTGTGTACATATCACAAGATAATCATAGTACCAGGTGGACCAGGGGTGTGGATTACAAATCCTATCTGATAGGTTATAATACAACACCTTCTTTATGATGCTTATGAGTAGTTTTTTCATCAGTATAAATCTATGTCTATGTCGTTAAAACCGTTATCTTTGGTTTATCTTAATCATTTAGTATGTCAGTATTGATCGATAATTATGTCACACACTATATGAGTTGTATTAACATTGTATACTAAATTATGTTCCTACTCATAAGCGTCACCAAGATAGGATTTGTAATCCACACCCCTGGTCCACCTGGCACTATGATTATCTTGTGATATGTAGACAGCAGATCTCATCATGGCTAAATGTGTCATGAAAATGAATCTCGTTTATACAATATTAGTAAGGTAATTGGGATTAATATTTTCCCCTTTTTTCCTGGCCACTTTGATTTTGATTTTAATTAGTGAGGGTTACAAATGAGAATGTTTAAAATTCTAGATGTGTTTACATGATACGCCCACCAAATGTTTTGACACTTCCACTGTGAACATATATTGTTTTTCTTCAGCGTCTGATAAATATATAACTTGGTATATATCACAAAATTATTCAATATTCTTGGGTGTATATACATATATTTGATAAATCATCTGTTAAATTTGATCTGCTTTTGATTTATGTGTTGTTATACATATGACTCTGCACAGGACATACTTGAAAACGAGAGAATCTCAATGTATCCTTCCTGGTAAAATATTTTATAAATAAATAAATATTATGAAATTACTCTGCATAATTTTATTTCTCTGTATATATGGATCATTTGTTACATTTGATTTTGAACTCATGTATTGTTTTTAATTGTAAGCTATGGATTGTTTATGTTGGTTGCTATGACAAACATTATTGGAAAACACATCTCCTTCCAGGTGTCTTTACTTGAGTATGATTAGTTGTTTGGTACATAAGGCAGGATTTTTTAAATTTTTGTATGAAGCATGATGAAACAGTCACCGGTTGACTGAGAAACACAATGCTTATTTTTATCTGTTATAATAAAGTACACTTACTTATTGCCTATATACCATTTATTTCTCTGTTACACACCTGGAATTTGGTGTTATCTCGCTGGGATCCTGGACCCTGTACTGCTGGAGTTCGAGCCACACCAGAGGTCAGTCTGCTGCATGACTGTTAGATTCCAGCCTGCTTGTCAGGGTTTTTTCCCTGCCTTGTTTGCCATGTGCTGCTGGCAGCCATTTTACTCACCTCTCTTGCTGACTCTGGTGCATTCTGTGTGATGCTGCTCATTTCCTGCACTTCCTTTTATGGCCAGACTGGTGTACATCATCCGTGTGAGACAGGATGCAGTCTCAGAATTGTGATGTCATCACTTATTATTTAAAGGGCCTCTGTTCAGTATGCTTTGCCCTTGCGTTGTCTCAGACCTGTTTTGAGAGCTCCTGTGTATTACCTGGCTGTCTGATGTCCCTCCTGGTTCCTGATCCCTGGCTTGTTCCTGACTCATTTGTTCTCCTTGTTCCTGATTCTGGCTCGTCTGACTACTCGCTTTGGCTCCTGACTCGGCTTGTCTGACTACCAGCTCTGGTTTTGATTCCTGGCTTATTTGACTTGTGGACTTTTTATTATTTTTTGCTATTAATAAAGGTGTGATTATGTTTGCACTTCTCGTCGATTCCTGGCACCCTGACACTGCTCTACTTGCACCACAAGGGGTGCTTCACCAAATGTGAGTGTAATTTTCTCATTTACCATCTCACAAGAGTGCATACAGTGCTAGGTCATGTGGCGCTTCTGTCCCTTTGTATCTTCTGCATCTTTTCAATATACTTGGATGAAGAGCATATGCAGATAAACTATGTAGTTGCTGATTGATGACTGCACATAGATGACTCACATGATTGGCTTGTGCATGTGCATTGCAATTTCTACTAAAAAGGATATCTGAGGATTAATACAAGTTCAAAGGTTGTAATGTTGCTTGAGATGGTGTTCTATATCTTCATAATAATATTTCTGATATGATTTTGATGTCCCTTTAAGATCGGAAAATAACATTATTAAAAAAAAATATGAAAAGAATAATAAATATATATATATATATATATACATAAATACATATATATTTACATGTATATAGATACATATGTACATAGATACATATGTACATACACACATATATATATATATATATATATATATATATATATATATATATATATACACACACACACACAAAAGTATGTATGTACAATATTAAAAATAATTAGAATACTTCACTCTCCACTTTGCACCAAAAATGTTGCAACTTGCTATATTCACAATTATTCCTGCTCAGAATAATACATTTATACTATATACATATTGTGGTATAAATAAACACAGAGATATGACAGACAACATTGTTTAGCACAAAAAAAGGAACTTAGGGACATGTAAATATGTTTGCAAAAGATTTCTGACATAACACACACATACACACATATATATATATATATATATATATATATACACACACACACACACACAACAAGTATGTGCAAAGATATATGTACATATTCTAGCATTAATAATCATTTAGAAAAAAACAAAAAAAGATAAACGCATATCATGACTTCTAGAAATACAAATACACATTAATTTATGTGAAAGTATGTAACAAAATCAATATAAAAATAACTTTCTATGAGATATAGAGGGGTAGTTATCAAGCTGTCTACTTTACCTGCCTTCGCCGGTGCAATACGCCCGCCTAAGCTCGCCTACCATCGCCGGCCGCGGACCTGAATATGTTCCCCTAAGTTATCAAAAAAGCTGTCAAAAAGCCGCACACCAAGTACGGTGCGATGAGCAGCGGATTGTGATAGTTATCACTCATCCGATCTCGCTGCTCTTTGGCTTTTTTACAGCTTTATTGACAAGCTGTCACTAAGCACCCACACTAACTACACTGTTCTACCCCATATACCGGTGCCCCCGGAGCCCCCCGCAACTAAATAAAGTTACTAACCCCTAAACCGCCGCTCCTAGACCCGCCGCAACTCTTATAAATGCATTAATCCCTAAACCGCCGCTCCCGGACCCCGCCGCCACCTACATTATAGCTAGTAACCCCTATCCTGCCCCCCCTATACCGCCGCCACCTATAATAAAGTTATTAACCCCTATCCTGCCGATCCCGGACCCCGCCGCAACTAAATAAATAGTTTAACCCCTAAACCGCCGCCCCCGGACCCCGCCGCCACCTACATTATACCTAGTAACCCCTATCCTGCCCCCCCCTATACCGCCGCCACCTATAATAAAGTTATTAACCCCTATCCTGCCGATCCCGTACCTCGCCGCAACTACCTAGTAACCCCTATACGCCCCCCCTATACCGCCGCCACCTATAATAAAGTTATTAACCCCTATCCTGCCGATCCCGGACCCCGCCGCAACTAAATAATAGTTTAACCCTAAACCGCCGCTCCCGGACCCCGCCGCCACCCTACATTATACCTAGTAACCCCTATCCTGGCCCCCCCTATACCGCCGCCACCTATAATAAAGTTATATAACCCCTATCCTGCCGATCCCGTACCTCGCCGCAACTACTAGTAACCCCCTATCCTGCCCCCCCTATACCGCCGCCACCTATAATAAAGTTATTAACCCTTATCCTGCCGATCCCGGACCCCGCCGCAACTAATAGTTTAACCCCTAAACCGCCGCTCCCGGACCCCGCCGCACCTACATTATACCTAGTAACCCCCTATCCTGCCCCCCCTATACCGCCGCCACTATAATAAAGTTATTAACCCCTATCCTGCCGATCCCGTACCTCGCCGCAACTAAATAAATAGTTTAACCCCTAAGCCTCCGCTCCCGGACCCCGCCGCAACCTATATTAAACTTATTAACCCCTAATCTGCCCCCCCTACACCCGTCGCCACCTATAATAAATTATTAACCCCTATCCTGCCCCCCTCTACACCGCCGCCACTGTAATAAAATTATTAACCCCTAAACCTAAGTCTAACACTAACCCTAACACCCCCCTAACTTAAATATTAATTAAATACATCTAAATAAATTTAACTCTTATTAACTAAATGAATCCTATTTAAAACTAAATACTTACCTTTAAAATAAACATTAATATAGCTACAATATAAATAATAATTATATTGTAGCTATCTTAGGATTTATTTTTATTTTACAGGCAACTTTCAATTTATTTTAACTAGGTACAATAGCTAGTTAAAATAAAGAGAATTTTACCTGTAAAATAAAAACTAACCTAAGTTACAATTAAAACCTAACACTACACTATCATTAAATTAATTAAATAAATTAGCTACAAATAACTACAATTAAATACAATTAAATAAACTAACTAAAGTACAAAAAATAAAAAAAGCTAAGTTACAAAAAATAAAAAAAATAAATTACAAATATTTAAAAAATATTACAACAATTTTAAGCTACTTACACCTAATCTAAGCCCCCTAATAAAATAACAAAGCCCCCCAAAATAGAAAAATGCCCTACCCTATTCTAAATTAAAAAGTTACAGCTCTTTTACCTTACCAGCCCTTAAAAGGGCCTTTTGCGGGGCATGCCCCAAAGAATTCAGCTCTTTTGCCTGTAAAATAAAACTACACCCCCCAACATTAAAACCCACCACCCACATACCCCTAATCTAACCAAAACCCCCCTTAAATAAACCTAACACTACCCCCCCTGAAGATCATCCTACCTTGAGTCGTCTTTGTATTTCTTTTAGCTAGGTAGTTATTAAATAGTTAATAACTATTTAATAACTATTCTAACTAGCTAAATAAATACAAAGTTACCTGTAAAATAAATATAAATCCTACAATAGCTACAATGTAATTATTAATTACATTGTAGCTATCTTAGGGTTTATTTTACAGGTAAGTATTTCGTTTTAAATAGGAATAATTTATTAAAGTATAGTGTAGTGTTAGGTGTAATTGTAACTTAGGTTAGTTTTTATTTTACAGGTAAATTTCTCTTTATTTTAACTAGGTAGCTATTAAATAGTTAATAACTATTTAATAGCTATTGTACCTAGTTAAAATAAATTGAAAGTTGCCTGTAAAATAAAAATAAATCCTAAGATAGCTACAATATAATTATTATTTATATTGTAGCTATATTAGAGTTTATTTTAAAGGTAAGTATTTAGTTTTAAATAGGATTCATTTAGTTAATAAGAGTTAAATTTATTTAGATGTATTTAATTAATATTTAAGTTAGGGGGTGTTAGGGTTATGGTTAGACTTAGGTTTAGGGGTTAATAATTTTATTACAGTGGCGGTGGTGTAGGGGGGGGCAGGATAGGGGTTAATAAATTTATTAGAGGTGGCGACGGTGTAGGGGGTGCAGATTAGGGGTTAATAAGTTTAATATAGGTTGCGGCGGGGTCCGGGAGTGGCGGTTTAGGGGTTAAACTATTTATTTAGGTGCGGCGAGGTACGGGATCGGCAGGATAGGGGTTAATAACTTAATTATAGGTGGCGGCGGTATAGGGGGGGCAGGGTAGGGGTTACTAGGTATAATGTAGGTGGCGGAGGGGTCCGGGAGCGGTGGTTTAGGGGTTAATACATATATTATAGTTGCGGCGGGGACAGGGAGCGGCGGTTTAGGGGTTAATACATATATTATAGTTGGGGCGGGGACAGGGAGCGGCGGTTTAGGGGTTAATAAGTTTATTATAGTGGCGGTGGGCTCCGGGAGTGGCGGTTTAGGGGGTAAAAACTTTATTTAGTTGCGGCGGTGTAGGGGGGACAGATTAGGGGTGTTTAGACTCGGGGTACATGTTAGGGTGTTAGGTGTAGACAGCTCCCATAGGAATGAATGGGATGTCTGGCAACAGCGAACATGAACTTTCGCTATGGTCAGACTCCCATTGATTCCTATGGGATCCGCCGCCTCCAGGGCGGCAGTTTGAAAACCAGGTACGCTGGGCCGGAAAAGTGCCGAGCGTACCTGCTAGTTTTTTGATAACTAGCAAAAGTAGTCAGATAGTGCCACACTTGTGTGCGGAACATCTGGAGTGACGTAAGAATCGATCTGTGTCGGACTGAGTCCGGTGGATCGAAGCTTACGTCACTAAATTCTACTTTTGCCGGTATCTAGGGCTTGATAACTAAGGCGAATTAGCCTCGCCTCAAATACGCTGCGGAATTCCAGCGTATTTGAGGTAGACACGTTGATAACTAGAGGCCATTGTTTGTTGAGGTATAAATCTATCTATTTCTTGGACATTAACAGATGAAAAATAAAAGATTAGCTTTAGAGAAATGTGCATGTTCATGGACAGTAATGAAATGGTATAAATAAAGTTGCGAAAAACCTGAATAACCGCGACATCGATGACTGTTAGTTAACAACAGTCCAATGCTCATTGCGCCGTACTTCACACGCGGATTTTTGATTTTTTTTTTTTATAAATAAGGGGATCATATGTGGATCCGCTTCAGTGATGTCTGGCGAGCGTATTGATGCCAGCGAATGCACTTGACGCTTTAATAAATATGCCCCTATGTATCTTTTTAAACAATAAAAATTCTGGAGTAGACTGTTTCTTTAACTCAAATTGGAACCAAAATTATTTGCTCTCTTAATTTCTATCTTAAATCTCATTGGATCTTCTTCCCCTGTAGTTATTCTGCCTTGGTAACATGTAAAGTGTATTTGCTCTAAAACTATGGGGTAGATTTAACAAGCAGTGGATCCTGGTTTTTACGCCCTAAGTTTTCAGCGGACCGCAATCATTCAGTGGCGGACTGCAATCATCCCGATACGATACGATCAGGATGATTGGCACCCCCTGCTAGCGGCCCATTGCACTCTCCATGAGTACACTGACCAGAAAAGCATTACTGGATGTCTTGCAACTGTCTCAAAACATCTCTGGTGTCCTGCACATAAGATAGCTTACAAGCGCCTAGATTACGAGTTTTGCGGTAAGCTTAAAAAGCAGCGTTAGCCGGTCCTAACGCTGCTATTTAACGCCCGCTGGTATTACGAGTCTTGCAGGTACAGGTGTACCGCTCACTTTTTTAGCCAGACTTGGCAATACTGCAAATCCACTTACGTAAATTGCGTATCCTCTTTTTTCAATGGGACTTGCATAGCGCCAGTATAACGAGTCTGCCAAAAAGTGAGCGGTAGACCCTCTCCTGTCAAGACTAGTACCGCATTTTAAAGTCAGTAGTTAAGAGTTTTACACTACAAAGCAGTAGCATAAAACTCTTAAATAAAGTGCTAAACAGTACACAAACACACATAAACTACCTATTAACCCCTAAACCGAGGCCCTCCCGCATCGCAAACACTATAATAAAAATTGTAACCCCTAATCTGCCGAACCGGACATCGCCACCACTATAATAAATATATTAACCCCTAAACCGCCGCACTCCCGCCTCGCAAACACTAGTTAAATATTATTAACCCCTAATCTGCTGTCCCTAACATCGCCGCCACCTACCTACATTTATTAACCCCTAATCTGCCACCCCCAACGTCGCTGCCACTATATTAAAGTTATTAACCCCTAAATCTAAGTCTAACCCTAACACCCCCTAACTTAAATATAATTAAAAGAAATCTAACTAAAATTTCCTATCATTAACGAAATTATTCCTATTTAAAACTAAATACTTACCTGTAAATAACCCCTAAGCTAGCTACAATATAACTAATAGTTACATTGTATCTAGCTTAGGGTTTATTTTTATTTTACAGGCAAGTTTGTATTTATTTTAACTATGTAGAATAGTTATTAAATAGTTATTAACTATTTAATAACTACCTATCTAAAATAAATACAAAAGTACCTGTAAAATAAAACCTAACCTAAGTTACAATTACACCTAACACTACACTATAATTAAATAAACTAAATTAAATACAATTAAATAAATTACATACAATTAGCTAAATTAAATTAAATTAGTTAAAGTACAAAAAAAAACACTAAATTACAGAAAATAATAAACAAATTACAGATATTTAAACTAATTACACCTAATCTAATAGCCCTATTAAAATAAAAAGCCCCCCCCCAAAAAAAATAAAAAACCCTAGCCTAAACTAAACTACCAATAGCCCTTTAAAGGGCCTTTTGTGGGGCATTGCCCCAAAGTAATCAGCTCTTTTACCTGTAAAAAAACAATACAAACAACTACCCACACAACCAACCCCCCAAATAAAACCCTAACTAAAAAAACTAAGCTCCCCATTGCCCTGAAAAGGGCATTTGGATGGGCATTGCCCTTAAAAGGGCAGTTAGCTCTTTTGCCGCCCAAAGTCCCTAACCTAAAAATAAAACCCACCCAATACACCCTTAAAAAAACCTAACACTAACCCCCTGAAGATTGACTTACCGGGAGACGTCTTCATCCAAGCTGGGCGAAGTGGTCCTCAAGACGGACAAAAGTCTTCATCCAAGTCGGGCAGAAGACTTCATCCAGACGGCATCTTCTATCTTCATCCATCCGGCGATGAGCGGGTCCATCTTCAAGACATCCGACGCAGAGCATCCTCTTCTGGCGACGACTAACACAGAATGAAGGAACCTTTAAGTGATGTCATCCAAGATGGTGTCCCTTAGATTCCGATTGGCTGAAGTTCAATCCTATTGGCTGATCCAATCAGCCAATAGAATGCAAGCTCAATCCTATTGGCTGATTGGATCAGCCAATAGGATTTAACTTCAATCCTATTGGCTGATTACATCAGCCAATAGGAATTTTTCTACCTTAACTCCGATTGGCTGATAGAATTCTATCAGCCAATCGGAATCTAAGGGACGCCATCTTGGATGACATCACTTAAAGGTACCTTCATTCTGTGTTAGTTGTCGCCAGAAGAGGATGCTCCACGTCGGATGTCTTGAAGATGGACTCGCTCCACGCCATCTGGATGAAGACTTCTGCCCGTCTGGAGGACCACTTCTGCCCAGCTTGGAGGAAGACTTCTGCCCGTCTGGAGGACCACTTCGCCCGGCTTGGATGAAGACGTCTCCCGGTAAGTCGATCTTCAGGGGGTTAGTGTTAGGTTTTTTTAAGGGTGTATTGGGTGGGTTTTATGTTTTAGATTAGGGTTTGGGCAGTAAAAGAGCTAACTGCCCTTTTAAGGGCAATGCCCATCCAAATGCCCTTTTCAGGGCAAAGGGGAGCTTAGGTTTTTTTAGTTAGGTTTTTATTTGGGGGGTTGGTTGTGTGGGTGGTGGGTTTTACTGTTGGGGGGGTTGTTTGTATTTTTTTTTTTTACAGGTAAAAGAGCTGATTACTTTGGGGCTATTGGTAGTTTAGTTTAGGCTAGGGTTTTTTTTTTTCATTTTGGGGGGGCTTTTTTATTTTAATAGGGCTATTAGATTAGGTGTAATTAATTTAAATATCTGTAATTTGTTTATTATTTTTTGTAATTTAGCGTTTGGTTTTTTGTACTTTAGCTAATTTAATTTAATTTAGCTAATTGTATGTCATTTATTTAATTGTATTTAATTTAGTTAATTTATTTAATTATAGTGTAGTGTTAGGTGTAATTGTAACTTAGGTTAGGTTTTATTTTACAGGTACTTTTGTATTTATTTTAGCTAGGTAGTTATTAAATAGTTAATAACTATTTAGTAACTATTCTACCTAGTTAAAATAAATACAACCTTGCCTGTAAAATAAAAATAAATCCTAAACTAGATACAATGTAACTATTAGTTATAATGTAGCTAGCTTAGGGTTTATTTTATAGGTAAGTATTTAGTTTTAAATAGGAATTATTTAGGTAATGATAGTAATTTTTATTTAGATTTATTGTAATTATATTTAAGTTAGTGGGTGTTAGGTTTAGGGTTAGACTTAGGTTTAGGGGTTAATAACTTTAATATAGTGGAAGCGACGTTGGGGGCGGCAGATTAGGGGTTAATAAGTGTAGGTAGGTGGCGGCGACATTGGGGCAGAAGATTAGGGGTTAATAAATATAATGTAGGTGGCAGCAATGTTGGGGGCAGAAGATTAGGGGTTAATAAATATAATGTAGGTAGCAGCAATGTTGGGGGCAGCAGATTAGGGGTTCATAAGTATAATGTAGGTGGCGGCGGTGTCCGGAGCGGCAGATTAGGAGTTAATAATATAATGTAGGTGTCGGCGATGTCGGGGGCGGCAGATTAGGGTTAATAAGTGTAAGGTTAGGGGTGTTTAGACTCGGGGTTCATGTTAGGGTGTTAGGTGTAGACATACATTTTATTTCTCCATAGGAATCAATGGGGCTAAGTAACTGAGTTTTACGCTGCTTTTTTGCAGGTGTTAGACTTTTTTCAGCCGGCTCTCCCCGTTGACTCCTATGGGGAGATCGTGCACGAGCATGTTACACCAGCTCACCGCTGACTTAAGCAGCGCTGGCATTGAAGTGAGATTTGGAGCAACATTTTGCTCAATGCTCACTTCTTGCCTTTAACAACAGGTTTCTGAAAACTCGTAATACCAGCGCTTTAGGTAAGTGAGCGGTGAGGGAAAACTGCTCGTTAGCCCCGCACAGCCTCTAACGCAAAACTCGTAATCTAGGTGAAGGTTATAACATTTTGATCAATAAAAATATTGGTATTGAGGGTATGACAGGCATTTCCTGAGATAAGTCTCCCTGGTGCAGCCAAAAGGATCCTGATGAATTTTTGGAAGACTGTAGAATGTGACAATTCATGGTTATCAACATAAAATTATATTCATCCTTAAATCGTTAGACCTTTGTAAAGAATTTCTTTTGTAATTTAAAAATCAAATGTACCTTTGCAAGTCCTGGGAAATGTTACAATATATTCTGTTTTTACATAGAAATGCTTAGGTGATATTTTCTAATCATCTTTTTACAGCTATGTTGCCTCACTTGAACATTTGGGTATCATGTCCCTTTAACGACGCATGTCGTACAGGGTACATCGCACACAACCTGGTCTTTAAAGACCAGCGACGTACCCTGTACGACATCAGGGATGATCCTGATCGCTTCCAGCCGCTTTCAAGGTATTGCTGTGATGCCTCGATATTGAGGCATCACTGCAATACCTTTTTTCCAAAACCGATGCAGAGAGAGCCACTCTGTGGCCCTCTCTGCACTGGTAGCGATGGGCCCGATCGTTGGTGGGTGGGAGCAGCTGCAGGGAGGCGGGTGGGCGGCCCATCGCTACCCTGCATCCGGTTCCTGAATGTGCAATGTGCACGCCGGGTGCCAGGAGCGTGCGGGGGCCTGCAGGGAGCGCGCGTGTGCGCGATTGTGTAACAGCCACTGCCACCAATTAATTAATGAATGGGAGAGAGGGAGAGGGAGGGGGGAAATAACTGTCAAAAGGATCTGGGAGGGGGAGAGGGAGGAGGGTATTGAGGGGGGCAGCTACACTACAGAAAAATTGTAATTACATAAAAAAAATAAAAAAAAAAGATTTTTGGGACACAAATTGGGTACTGGCAGACAGCTGCCAGTACCCAAGATGGCAGCAAATAGGATGTGGGCAAGAGTTATAGAGCTGTTTTGGGGGGATCAGAGAGGTTGGAGGCTAAGGGGGGGTCCATCACAGCTAAACAGATATATTTTTTTTTTAATTCATAAAAAAAAAAAAAGCCTTTTATTTTAGTATTGGCAGACTTTCTGCCAGTACTTAAGATGGCGGCGACAATTGTGGGGTGGGGGAGGGAAGAGAGATGTTTGGGAGGGATCAGGGGGTGGGATCTCTCAGGTGGGAGGCTGATCTCTACACTAAAGCTAAAATTAACCCTGCAAGCTCCCTACAAGCTATCTTATTTACCCCTGCACTGCTGGGCATAATACACGTGTGATGCGCAGCAGCATTTAGTGGCCTTCTAATTACCAAAAAGCAACACAAAAGCCATAAATGTCTGCTATTTCCGAACAAAGGGGATCCCAGAGAAGCATTTACAACCATTTATGCCATAATTGCACAAGTTGTTTGTAAATAATTTCAGTGAGAAACCTAAAATTGTGAAAAAAAAATTAAAAAAAATTATTTGATCGCATTTGGCTGTGAAATGGAGGCATGAAATATACCAAGATGGGTCTAGATCAATACTTGGGGTTGTCTACTACACTACACTAAAGCTAAAATTAACCCTAGAAGCTCCCTACTTGCTCCCTAATTAACCCCTTCACTGCTTGGCATAATACGTGTGGTGCGCAGTGGCATTTAGCGGCCTTCTAATTACCAAAAAGCAATGCCAAAGCCATATATGTCTGCTATTTATGAACAAAGGGGATCCCAGAGAAGCGTTTACAACCATTTATGCCATAATTGCACAAGCTGTTTGTAAATAATTTCAGTGAGAAACCTAAAGTTTGTGAAAAAAATTATGAAAAAGTGAATTTTTTCTTTATTTGATCTCATTTGGCGGTGAAATGGTGGCATGAAATATACCAAAATGTGCCTAGATCAGTACTTTGGGAAGTCTTCTAAAAAATATATATATACATGTCAAGGGATATTCAGGGATTCCTGAAAGATATCAGTGTCCCAATGTAACTAGCGCTAATTGGTTTGGAAATAGCAAAGTGCTACTTGTACTTATTGCCCTATAACTTGCAAAAAAAGCAAAGAACATGTAAATATTGGGTATTTCTAAACTCAGGACAAAATTTAGAAACTATTTAGCATGGGTGTTTTTTGGTGGTTGTGATGTGTAACAGATTTTGGGGGTCAAAGTTAGAAAAAGTGTGTTTTTTTTCCATTTTTTCCTCATATTTTATATTTTTTTTTGTAGTAAATTATAAGATATGATGAAAATAATGGTATCTTTAGAAATTCCATTTAATGGCGAGAAAAACGGTATATAATATGTGTGGGTACAGTAAATGAGTAAGAGGAAAATTACAGGTAAACACAAACACCGCAGAAATGTAAAAATAGCCCTGGTCCTTAAGGGAAAGAAATTGAAAAATGGCCTTGTCCCTAAGGGGTTAAAGGAGCATGAAACCCAACATTTTTCTTTTTCATGATTCAAATAGAGCATGTGATTTTAAACGACTTTCTAATTTGCATCTTTTATCCAATTTCCTTCATTCTCTTGGTATCCTTTTTTGAAGGAGCAGTAATGCACTACTGGCGGCTATCTGAAGACATCTAGTGAACCAATAAAAATAGGCATATATGTGCAACCACCAATCAGCAGCTAGCTCCCAGTAATGCATTTCTGCTCCTGACCCTACCTAGTTAAGCTTTTCAACTAAGGACACCAAGAGAATGAAGCAATTTAGATAATAGAAGCAAATTTCTTTATTCCTATATAAATGTAGAATTTAAAAACATTCTTGAAGCTCCTGAATAAACTAAAACTTGTGTGTGTACCTTGTGAGAAATCAAGGATAGAATGAAAGGTAGGAGTTGCCTTTGAAGTGGATTGATATACTGTATGTTGGCACCAAGTGATACTCTTTCTGACTCCTCTAAGCACTGGTATTTTCCAGCTTTATAGGGCAATTCACACCACAATAAAGGAATAGGCCTCCATTTATATGGCAGTGTTTTTCAGCATCAGAAATATTAATAATAGAAATATCCATAGGTTCTGCTTTTGGTAGTATTGGGCTAGATTAAGAGTGCAGTGCTTTTAAGCGCTCCCACTAAAGCGTAAACTTTGGTAGACGGAGGCTTTTTGCATGCGTCAGGTAGCAAGCATATTACGAGTTAAAAGTAGATAGTTTGAGCGTGTACTAACCAAATATCGCAACCAGGTTAACTTATTCTCCCTATATTACTCAATGAAGGACGCAGAAGAAAAAAATTAACACCTGACAGGAGTTATGAAAATGGCACATTCCAATGTTCTTCACATTCAGAACAATGTACTTTTTATTGTAAACACATATTGTAAACACAGTCTGTGACTGGTGACCCTGAGGATCAACCGTATCAGAATCTGTTCCTGAACTTGAATCCACAATTGTTAATGTTAACCTCTGTCTGGTGTACACCTGATATTTCTTTAGTCTCCTTGATGGGAAGTTTTTTTTTTTTTTTTTTAATGCTATCAAAGCATAATTGTATTCTTTTGATTGGGCATTTGCAGTGTATAGCATGCACACTACAAGAAGCTGAAAGGAAAATATTCCACAAGTGCAATATTTTCACTCTATAATCACATTTGTGTAGTTTAACATGGTTACTATACCCACATGGAAGCTGTGCAAAAAGAAAAAAAAAAATAACACCTTAACAAATATTTTCACAAGGGTTGGCTGCAATTTGTGTAGGCACCACATGATAAAGACTTGCATTCATTTTATTACATGTAAAATACAGAAATCTTCTCTTTAGCAAGTCCACAAAGCAACCTTTGGATTATATACTTATTTTAAATAAAATATTATTTAAACCTGGCATTGATGACATAAAATTAAAGACACCAGCAATGTGTTTATACTCATTTGCACTCAAACACTTCCTGTGCAACCAGCAGCATGCAGTCTGTGGGAATAATATAATGATACTAAAAGGAAAATAAGCACAATCTGGCATAGTACCAGGTTCCACTGGGGGGTTACTGAGTGAAAAAAAAAAGCATTGTGACTAAGCACTGGCTAGTTACCATCAACCCTACACTAGTTCACATCCGCAGAATGACCCAGATCCATATGCAGGATAGAAACTATATACTATTAAGGCACAGGGCCGCATGCAGAATGACATTTCTGAGATCAGAAAGAAAGAGACAATGCATTGACACTAATCATCGGATCCATTAGCAGAGTTACAGAGTCAGGACTAGAAAGAAAAAAGTACTGCTATTTAGCTTAAAGGGCCATAATACCCAAATGTTTAAACACTTGAAAGTGATGCAGCATAGCTGTAAAAAGCTGATTAGAAAATATCACCTGAACATCTCTATGTAACAAAGAAAGATATTTTACCTCAAAAGTTCCTCAGTAGCCACCTCCCATTGTAAAGGATTTCTAAGCAGCATTTTAGTGTGTCTGTCCTGGGACATCTGAAGGGACTAGCATCGTGCACTCTCATATTATTTCACCAATCAGGTAAAGGAAGCTTACTATGAAATCTCATGAGAGTTAAGTCAAATCTCATGAGATCACAGTAAAAGTTCATGACCTCAGCACTGCTGATGCTGATTGGCTGCTGTTCATTTCTTCATTTTTTTTAATTTTTTTACCTGCAGCTGGGAGCAGCTGAGTATAACTTTTTACACAGAACTTACTCTGCTGAGCTGAGGAAATTGTGAGGTAAAATATCTTCCTTTTTTACATAGAGATGCTCAGGTGATATTTTCCTGTCAGCTTTTTACAGTTATACTGCATCAGTTTCAAGTGATTTAGCATATGAGTATTATGTCCCTTTAAGAGAATTGTGGTAAAGTGTAGTAGAGTTATCAATTGAAGCTTCCAAGAACGACATTAATCTTCTCTAGAACCAGCACTTTTTAAGGATGCCACAACACATAGGATTATCAAGTCTCATAAGCACAGGTTGCTGCTGGAAGACGTAAACATGTGGTTTCAAACTCAATATAGCAGGTTAAAGTGATGAATATCAATAGCTATAACAATATATAAAATGTAGCTAGGATATCCATTATTATAGTGAAATGTGAAAGGAGAATGGTAATGGAAAAGAAAACTAAAAAATAAGCTGGGCTGATATACAGTTTGTTGAAGAAACAGCAGTGATGAATACAGCCAGTACAGAAGTGATAGACATGTAGCCAGTATAAATGATTACGGAGAAATTTGCATGAATGGTATTTAGTTTCATGTCAGGGGCCATACAAGGTTTGTGGAGGTTTAACTTATTAGCTTTCAAGTTCAAAAAAATCAGATCACTATGTAACCTGTGAATGAAGAATCAACCAAAGCATTGAAAATGTAAGAGCCAGTTAATAATAAATGGGAATGTAATATAATGTCAAAGTAACAGAAAGTGTGCACTGCGCACACACAGGACTGCACACATGATAATAAAGTTGAAGATAAATACTGTGTTATACTTAATTTTCTAAAAATGAGACTTATGAAAATATGTCTACAGGGTACCCTATGAATGATATGCAAGGAAGCAACACAGGCCTAAACTAAAAGAGAATAAGGCAACAAAGAGAATTATTCTGCAGTTTTCAGAAGATATAAATCTGTTAGTAAGTGAGATTTGATTAAATGTATACCAGCATGTCAAAAGAAAAAAGTACTGAACCACACAAAAGATGCATAATCTGAGCATGCTGTTCTTGCTGTGGCAGAAAATCCCTGAATTACTGTATCTAAACACCTTGCCATGGAACAAGATATAGATGACAACATAATATATGCATATTATACAAACATTTTATGAATTGACTGGCTGTGCAAGACTTTATCATGTCAAGATGAAGGAATTTACAAAATGGGGATAAAAGTATGTAATGAAAACAACATTTTATTTCAGACATGTAGAAGCTGAATTAAAATGCAAAGTGTAGAAGTATGCACTAATATTCCCATGAATGCCTTGTGAAAACCGCTACATAGAATGCATGAAATATGTGTAATAATCAGGGATAGGCAAGGTGTCTGTACACGGACACTGGTGTCCATGACTGGCCCTTGCAGTGTCCACCGCCCGTTTTGCGGTGGGGAGGAACTCGGGATAAGTAGAATCCTCCTTGACACATGTGGCTCCATGTTTCGCAGGGTTGGGGCAGCACCCGCGTGAGGACGCCACTCAGTAGCGAGAAAGTGACTCTGAATGAAATGAGAGAGGGGCGATTCAAGAAGCAAGCTGCTAATGCACTGTTTCTTTATATGCAAAGGTAAAGCATAAAAAAGAAGTGCACCAACCTGAGGAAATTTTAAGCAACTTTCTCATGTATTCCTATTATCAATTTCTCTTTGTTCTCTTGGTATCTTTATTTGAAAAATCATTAATGTAAGTGTAGTAGACAGCCCATTTTTGATTGAGCACCTGGGTAGAGCTTGCTCATTAGTAGCTAAATGTAGACCTTGGTCTCCTTCACTAAGGTTTGTACTTTGGAAAATGTCCTCCACAGCTTTGGTCCATACCTATCCCTGGTAATAATGGCATATATCAATTACAGAAACCATCAAACTATAGAACAGTTCCATCATCTAAAGTACTAAAATGTTAGCAGAAACTAGGCAGCCAGTCATAACGGTCTACATTATGTGTTTCACTTGAAGTATTGATAAATTAGATTGTTACACAAAAACAGTAGTGTATAAATATGATATATATATACAGTATATATATATATATATATATATATATATATAGCAAACTTTATTGTGAACATTTTCAGAGCATTCACTCCATCCTCAGACCTGAAAACATTCATAATAAAGTTTGCTGTG
The DNA here is from genome assembly GCF_027579735.1 of Bombina bombina. Taxonomy (NCBI): domain Eukaryota; kingdom Metazoa; phylum Chordata; class Amphibia; order Anura; family Bombinatoridae; genus Bombina; species Bombina bombina. Next base: position 690,015,301 of record NC_069500.1, read on the forward strand.
ATTTAAATCCAGAGTGGCCTATCTATCAAGCTCCGGATGGAGTTTGAGGCCCCGTGTTTCTGGCGAGCCTGTAGGCCCGCCAGAAACAGCAGTATGAAGCAGCGGTCTAAAGACCGCTGCTCCATAACCTGTCCGTCTGATCTGAGCAGGCGGACAGACATCACCGCAATTCAACCCGATCGAGTACGATCGGGTTGATTGACACCTCCCTGCTGGCGGCCGATTGGCCGCGAGTCTGCAGGCGGCGGCGTTGCACCAGCAGCTCTTGTGAGCTGCTGGTGCAACGTTAAATGCAGAGAGCGTATTGCTCTCCGCATTTAACGAGGTCTTGTGGACCTGATCCACACTGTCGGATCAGGTTCGCAAGACCTTTAATAAATAGGGGCCAGAGAGTGCTATTGCTGGACTGTGTTTATATATATATATAAATACACATATACATACAAGCACAGTATATATTAGACATGTGCAGCCAAGAAAATGTTACGGACAAAACATTTTGTTCCGAATATTCAGGGAATTTTTTTTTCTGAAGATTCATAGACTGCATTATTCATTCGGTTTTCGTTTAGTTTAACTGAATTTTAAACAAATGTAAATGTTTCAGAACTACAGGTGAAAAGTTAACCTGCAGCTATAATACTTACCCTAATGTGCTCTGGAGAACATGGAGAGCACGCTAAGGTAAGCATTAACTGCTTAAAAAAAGAAAACAAATTAATACTGACATCAGTATTTTTTCGTTTTTTATTATTTTTGTCAGTGCATTCATTCGGATTTCATGATGAATGTGCATTCGTACAAATGAATGCACATCTCTCTCTCTCTCTCTCTCTCTATATATATATATATATATATATATATATATATATATATATATATATATATATATATATAAAAATATAATCCATATTGTTTAATTTGTCAGGAGTCTGAGGACGGGCATCACAGCCCGAAAACGTTCACTCTTCAATAAATACTTAGGTTGATCACGGCGAGTGCCTCTGTTTGGATTACTTTATGGATATATTTGAGTGCACCCCGGCATTATCTTTAACTACATAGTGAGTGCTGGTATTTCTGGACATATATATATATATATATATATATATATATATATGTCCAGAAGCCTTTAAAGTATAAAGAAGGGGAAAAGAAATAAACAGCAACAAGGAAAGAAATCCAGCAAAAATAATTAAAGTGTCTCTACCTAACTCCAGAGAGGAGAAGTTTATTTGAAATACCAACATATTTCCACTCCAGGGATATCAAGATTTCCACCTGCTAATAATAATTTGGTTTTGTTTTTCTCCATTCTATGTGCGCTGAACTCTGAAACTCAACTCTCTCTCTCTCTCTCTATATATATATATATATATATATATATATATATATATATATATATATATATATATATGCAGGTAGTTTGTTGTTCTGCTGCACCCAGGGCATTGTAATATTTCGTCTGCTTGGAGTGCAATCATCTATTGATTTATATATATATATATATATATATATATATATATATATATATATATATATATATATATATATATATATATATATATATATATACACACAGCCACACAATATTATTAAAGAAGCATGCATACAAGAATGCTGGCCCCTAACTTTTGTATTATTCTACATATAAGAATACAATGACACATTTGGGAGGTTCTGAAAGAAGTGTGTGACTGGCTCCTCAGTATTTTTGTTGGCAGTTTACAAATGAGATATGTCAAGCACTCACACATATTATATGTAGTCTCTAGGAATAATATATACAAGCTACACAACTGATCAGCCATTAATGGATTACTCAAACAGTCAATAAATAGCCAAAGCAAAATGATGCATCAGTGAGTTAGAAGCTTTGTTAATATCTAGGAACAGACTAAATAGTGGTTTATTAAGCAATAGATATGGCATAAGATGAGGCAATACTTTTGTTATTGTACGCAAAATAATCATATTTCAGCATGAACTCTGTAAATAAAAGTATATTACATGCATCATTCATGTTTGTTTTTCTTTTTAACCACTACATCTAATACTCTTGTGTCTTTATTTTGTCCAACAGTATAGTCTGTTGTATTAAGGAATGCGAACTTCTAATATATACAGTATTATGCATATATATATATATATATATATATATATATATATATATACACAGTGGGCAGGGGCATAACTAGACCTTGATGGGCCCTATGACAAAGGCTCTGGCAGCCCCCATTACAATATAGTGCCCTTTCTGGCAGCCCCATTGGACAATCTTTACATTTATTTTTTTTACACCTGAGGATATGCACTTGCCCAGCTTTCCTTTACAAATATGGTGGCAACCATATTGCTAAGGCAAATGCATACACTTTGCCTAAACTTTGATCCATTTTTCCCTGATAGGGGCCAGGCATAATGCAGATGCAACCTGGGCCCCATCAGGCTCCCTGATGGGCTCCTATAGCATCACTAAATTATTTATCACTTAATAAAAAGTAGTAAAATATTGTAGCCAGCAGATACTTATTCAATAATACATTAACATTAAGACAAATCAAATTGTTTTATGATATCTCTTTGTTAAATCTATGTCATATTGCTATATTTATATGAATATAGTCTTCACACACCATTTGCCTATACATTTTCAAAATGGTAACATCCTAGCAAACATGTGAGTTGTTCTGGTCTTTACTATTAAAATCTGCAGCTAAGTTAAATATTTCTAAGGGGGCAGTACAACATACACTGATGAGATTTCATACATCATTCAAAGGAGAACCAAGCAGACATAAAATGTCCACATTATCAGAAGACCAGTATATCAAGTTAACATCATTACAAAACATTAGAAAACATAACAGCATCTGTACCCCAATTAAAGCTCAGCTGAACCATGAACCTTCTACTCCACTAAGCAAAATTTAAAAGATGACTGGCAAAATGTTGTCTTTATGGCAGTAGCGATCTCTTAACCTCTTCTTTGTTGAGAAAAAAAACAACAACAAAAAACATAATAGTCAACAGGGTCGCAAGAAGCGTGTGGAAAAACCAAGGCGCAAAATAACTGCCCATGAACTGAGAAAAGTCAAGCGTGCAGCTGCCAAGATGCCACTTGCCACCAGTTTGGCCATATTTCAGAGCTGCAACATCACTGGAGTGCCCAAAAGCACAAGGTGTGCAATACTCAGAGACATGGCCAAGGTAAGAAAGGCTGAAAGACGACCACCACTGAACAAGACACACAAGCTGAAACGTCAAAACTGGGCCAAGAAATATCTCAAGACTGATTTTTCTAAGGTTTTATGGACTGATGAAATGAGAGTGAGTGTTGATGGGCCAGATGGATGGGCCTGTGGTTGGATTGGTAAAGGGCAGAGAGCTCCAGTCCGACTCAGACGCCAGCAAGGTGGAGGTGGAGTACTGGTTTGGGCTGGTATCATCAAAGATGAGCTTGTGGGGCCTTTTCGGGTTGAGGATGGAGTCAAGCTCAACTCCCAGTCCTACTGCCAGTTTCTGGAAGACACCTTCTTCAAGCAGTGGTACAGGAAGAAGTCTGCATCCTTCAAGAAAAACATGATTTTCATGCAGGACAATGCTCCATCACACGCATCCAAGTACTCCACAGCGTGGCTGGCAAGAAAGGGTATAAAAGAAGAAAATCTAATGACATGGCCTCCTTGTTCACCTGATCTGAACCCCATTGAGAACCTGTGGTCCATCATCAAATGTGAGATTTACAAGGAGGGAAAACAGTACACCTCTCTGAACAGTGTCTGGGAGGCTGTGGTTGCTGCTGCACGCAATGTTGATGGTGAACAGATCAAAACACTGACAGAATCCATGGATGGCAGGCTTTTGAGTGTCCTTGCAAAGAAAGGTGGCTATATTGGTCACTGATTTGTTTTTGTTTTGTTTTTGAATGTCAGAAATGTATATTTGTGAATGTTGAGATGTTATATTGTTTTCACTGGTAAAAATAAATAATTGAAATGGGTATATATTTGTTTTTTGTTAAGTTGCCTAATAATTATGCACAGTAATAGTCACCTGCACACACAGATATCCCCCTAAAATAGCTATAACTAAAAACAAACTAAAAACTACTATTCAGCTTTGATATTAATAAGTTTTTTGGGTTCATTGAGAACATGGTTTTTGTTCAATAATAAAATTAATCCTCAAAAATACAACTTGCCTAATAATTCTGCACTCCCTGTATATATATCATCAACAGTCCACTATCACCTTGGTATAACCCACACCTCTATACAGCACCCATTGTCCGTCCACTTTATGTATAACACATTCTGCATTTATAACATAAGCAGTCCCTCACTCCCTCTGTTTATTGCACATCTATGTAACACGACCAGCCCCTATAACCTCTTTATAACACACACCTATATTGCATCAGCAGTACCTGCACCCTCTGTATAACAAACTCCCTGTATAAGATCAGCGGTACCTCACTCCCTCTGTATAACTGACACCTATATAATGCTAACACACTGTGTATATCACACTCCTTGTATATTATGGGTAGTAAATCAATCCCTCTGTATAACATGCACCTCTGTACACCATCACCAGGCATATAAACTTATAACACACTCACTATACAACATCAGCAGTCCTTTACCCTCTCTATATAATACATTCCTTATTTAACATCAGCAGTTCCTCGCTCCCTCTGTATAACACCTACATAATATCAACAGTCCCTCAAGCACTCAGTATAATTTGCACCCCTATATATAACACCAGCCGGTCCAACACCCTCTGTATTACGTACTTACCCTCTGTATAACACCAGCAGTTAGCACACCCCCTATAAGAGACACATCACAGAACACTTTCCTGAGGATGTTGCTCTCTCCTTGTTGCACCATCACGTTGTCCATGGCTTTTGGGAAGCCGGCAACCCCGTGCTGAGGTCATGCTACGTAGTGTAGGGCAGGGGAGAAGCAAAGTACTATGCGATGCTGATCACATGGCATCGCAAAGTAAAAATAGATAAGCAGAAGCCCGCCAGGAAATCTATTTGCGGGCAGCACAGGCTCAAGGACAAAGACTGGGCCCAGGGTACCTGCCCCTTTTGCCCTGCATTAAAAAGTCCCTCTATAAAGTTGGTGACTTGCACAAAATCAACTACACTACTATGTTATGCAGGCAAATTATTTCCCTTATGGTTAAGAATTGTGTTCAACAGGATTCGTTTTTCAAGCAAGACAACAATCATACACACACACACACGCCAGCTGAGCAGGTATACAAAGAAGAGCAAGTATTGCTAATTTGCATGTACTTCCCTCCACAATCACCAGACATCAAACCTAGTGAACGTCTTCACAAACATTTGATACACACTGAAACATCTCTAGGGGCCGATTTATCATGTGTCTGGCTGACATGATTCTCTGTAGCGATCATATCCGCCAGACATCGACAGCTTACGCTGTCTGCATTTATCATTGATCAAGCAGTTATGGTGAACTGCTTGTGCAATGCCGCCCCCGCTAGTAGGGGGTGTCAATCAACCCAACCATATGCAATCGGGCAGATTGATGTCCGCCGCCTCAGAGGAGGCATACGAGTTAAGGAGCTGCGGTCTTAAGAATGCTGCTTCTTAACTCCTGTTTCCAGTGAGCCTGAAGGCTCGCGCAGAAACAGATGTATTTGGCTCTAATCGGGCCATGATAAATTGGCCCCCTAGAATCTAGCTCGGATGATCTAAATGAGCTCTGGAATAATACGGATTGTACATTTAAAAAATGTTGAGAATGTATTATTTTCATTATGTACTAGTAAACATATTGTTTACTTTTATCAATGGAAATATTGTAATATATTTTGTAAATGATGTATTATTTTGAATAATTTCGGAAATGCTGAAATAAAAACAGATTGTATAAGTGGACCTAGATTTTTGTACCTATTGAGTACATGTATATGTGTATAACATTCAAAGAATGAGTGATAGTCATAAGGGTGGTGTTAGCCTATATTACTATAAAGTGTGTGCAAATAAGTTCATCAAACCGGTTCAAAAAAATTGTACCTCTAAAACTTACATAAAACTATGTTAGAACTTCTGTAGCTCGTGGCAAAGGTCAGTACCAAGGTATAAATATTCAAATGTGTCCTAACTATCATTAAGAAGACACTGACTTGTCAATATTGGTCTTACACTCTCTGTAATGAGCAAGTGTATTGTCATGTTACTGAATATGTGGCACATGAAAGTATAGAACATCCAATGCAGTATGTACTCTTGTGATATTATAACTCCACTCTTATTGCTTCTTATAGTATTGGTGAGTGATAAGTCCTCCAGTATGTCTGTAAATATCATCCTACTTGCTGATCCACAAGCGTGTACTGGATGTATCCATCTGGGTTAAAGGCAGATGACATCACAGACCTAAGACGCAGTCGCCTCCACACTCCATAAATTAAACTTGAAACTTTATATATGTAGTGTTCATCGTTACCTGCTGATCTGGTTAACTATTCTGTGAGCCTAATCAATAAATGTATTAGGAGATACAATTAAAAAAAGCTGACAACTCTCTCTCTGTTCTCTCTCTCTCTCTCTTCACTCCTCTTTCTGTCTTTGTACACTATCTATCTATTCTCTCCTCCTTTCTCTCTCACTCTAATATTTCTGTCTCTCTTTTTACTTTTTTATTTCCCACTTTGTCATTCTCTTAACTATCTTCTTCTGTCTCCTTTCTCTGTCTTCACTCTCTCTCCCCAATGTCTCATTCTCTTTACTTTTTCTCTCCTTTTTCTTGTAACTCTCTTCTTCTCTGTGAAGGGGCAGGTCTGAAGTCTGATTTGACTTTTGCATGGAGCTGAAAAAGTGGGTGCACGATAAGGTGTGTGATGTCAGGTTTGATATAGGTACTGGGTGGACAAAATGGTTGGAAGTTCAGGATTTCATCTGAGGTCTAATTTGGGTATGTAGCTGACTTAGGTGTGTTAGAGCTAGGGGCTAAATGCTATGTGTGCACAGTACTTACAGAGCAGCTTCTGTTTCAGGGGTCATTTGATCTAAGCTCTGACCTAAAGAAAAAAAAAGCCTGGCACTCATAGTACTTCAACATCAAATTATTATTCTGGCATAGTTCTGAAGTCTGCCCCTTCAGAGCAGTATTCTATTACTCTGAGAAATTGACACTGAGGCATATATTATTTAAAGGATTTTAAGTGACCACTTCATACATGCCTTACAGTAGTTTTCTTTTGCTTCAATATCTAAGTATAGAGCAACTGCTTTCATTTTTATCTCACTTGTTAAAGGGACACTGAACCAAAAAAAATTATTTCATGATTCAGATAGAGCATGCAATTCTAAGCAACTTTCTAATTTACTCCTATTATCAATTTTTCTTTGTTCTCCTGCTATATTTATTTGTAAAAGAAGGCATCTAAGATTTTTTATTGATTCAGAACTCTGGACAGCACTTTTTTATTGGTGGATGAATTTATCCACCAATCAGCAAGAACAACCCAGTTGTTCACCAAAAATGGGCCGACATCTAAACTTACATTCTTACATTTCAAATAAAGATACCAAGAGAATGAAGAAAATTTGATAATAGGAGTAAATTAGAAAGTTGCTTAAAATGTCATGCTCTATCTGAATCACAAAAGAAAAAAATTGGGTTCAGTGTCCCTTTAATGTAGAATAAATGTAATTTTAGTTGTTTTTTTATACAAAAAAAGCATTTATATATATAACAGACTATCTAATTCATTCCAGCTTATTATAATGGCATAAATTTAGAACACAGCACCAGATAGGGGTAAAGGAGGATTAAAAAAACAAAAGTAGGAAACAGTAGTAGAAGATGAGCTCCTCTGCCTATACCCCCTGCAACCTTGATATTTAGGTCAAATTGTTGCACACCCAAAAATTATGATCTGGAAGAGACACTGATACAAGAGACTTGAAATTGTACTAATTTAGAAGCAACATTGGGAAACAGCCAATAGCTGTGCGGTAAATCCAGCTTGGCGCCAAGCCGGATTTACCGCACGGCTATTGGCTAAGAGGTGAAAATGTCACCTCTTAGCAAAAAATTTTTTTAGCTGTGGGCTGCTGTAGCAGCTAAAAACGGTGATCGGTTAAAACAAATAAAGGAGATTTCTACATGAAGTATCTTATACTTGATGAATGAAAGACTCCTTTATTTGATTTAATAGTGCTAGGATTTACTTTCACTTTAATGCACATAGGGACAGATTTCAGCAAAATTCAGAGCAATTCTTATTCAGATCTACAGTATTTGGTTAGACTCTTGGATTTTGTTTTGTGCCGAGGGGCCTTATATTTGAGCCTTGCCTAAGACCTCACTAGTTCAAGAGCCACCTCTGATCATATCCCTTTAAAACTATAACTTCAAATAACCAACTACCATACATTTTGAAGGTAATACAATTATAAATGGTTAAATATTTATATTTGATATCGACTATCATCATAAATGGTTTTGTTGAATTCACTTTAACTTTTGAATATGAAGATACCATTCTGAAATTTCATATGTCTATTCTAATATTAGTTTCTTAAACCTCTAATACAGGCTGACATCTATACGATTCTATTTATGTATTATTGCTAGATGCAGAATAAGTATAAACGACAAGGTCTTAACACAATCCAGCTATGTAATGTTTCCAAATTTATATAAAAAGTGACATTTGGTAGCATATTTGGGACAAAACATATAAGCTACCTTGATTACTTCAAGGCAAACACCAAAGATCAGGAGCTGTTAAACTGGGGTTATGTTTAACCCTTGATGGTATGTATAACCCTTAGGGGTATGGAAACCAAATGATGGGGCATAGGACCAGTGATGTGCGGTGACTTCAGAGGCTGGTGAGGCAGTGGCTAGCAATCGGATACGCCTTCATTCTTTAGATATCCTTTGTTGAAGAAATAGCAATGCACATGGGCGAGCCAATAGCATGAGGGATCTATATGCAGCCACCAATCAGTATATACTGAGCATATTTAGATATGATTTTCAACAAAGGATATCAGATTTTCTTCATTCTTTTGATATCCTTTGTTGAAAAGCATATCTAAATATGCTTAGTAGCTACTGAGCATATTTAGATATGCTGTTCAACAAGCTACTGAGCGTATTTAGATATGCTTTTCAACAAAGGATATCAAAATAATGAAGAAAATCAGATATCCTTTGTTGGAAAAAATATCTAAATATGCTCAGTAGCTAATGAGCATATTTAGATCTGATTTTCAACAAACATACCATAGCATAGCAACTTGCAAGTTTTGCTTAATAAATGTATTTTGTGTATGACCTGGTCAGTGTTGTAAGTTACATTTATTAAGCAAATAAGCACAAAATCACAAAATGGCTGCTCATTAAAATATATTTCTTATTTTAATATATGTATTAATAGTAAAAGTTACACTACTGAGTCAGTAGTGTAACTTTTACTATTAATAAATATATTAAAATAAGAAATATATTTTAATGAGCAGCCATTTTGTGATTTTGTGCTTATTTGCTTAATATATGTAACTTAAGTTACAACACTGACCACCAGGTCATACACAAAATACATTTATTAAGCAAATAAGCACAGCACTAAATCACAAGATGGCTGCTCATTAAAATATATTTATTAAGCAGCCAGAGAAGTAGAGAACATACCATTAGGATAGCAACTTGCAAGTTTTGCTTAATAAATGTATTTTGTGTATGACCTGGTCAGTGTTGTAAGTTACATTTATTAAGCAAATAAGCACAAAATCACAAAATGGCTGCTCATTAAAATATATTTCTTATTTTAATATATTTATTAATAGTAAAAGTTACACTACTGAGTCAGTAGTGTAACTTTTACTATTAATAAATATATTAACTTACAACACTGACCAGGTCATACACAAAATACATTTATTAAGCAAATAAGCACAGCACAAAATCACAAGATGGCTGCTCATTAAAATATATTTATTAAGCTGCCAAAGTTGGGAAGTGAAACAACAACATACTTAGATATAGATAGCATAGCCAGCAACTTGAAAGTTTAATAAATGTATTTTGTGTATGACCTGGTCAGTGTTGTAACTACTTACAACACTGACCGGGTCATACACAAAATACATTTACTAACTAAGCAAATAAGAGGATCAGACTGCGTCACTCACAACACAAGTGTTGAGTGTTCCTAGTTGAAAACACAGTAACACACAGGCACTTCAAATTTAAGCAGAGGGGGGACAGGCCAGGCAGGCACCCACCACTACCTGGTCCAGACCCAGTATATTTTTAACTTACAGTACTGATTATACTGATAGTATACTCTGTCTCTCTGTACAAGACGCTTGGGGTTAACGTTGTATAACTTGTAAGTTGTACACTTGTAGTACAAGTGTACAACTTACAAGTTATACAACGTTAACCCCAAGCCTCACAATAACAAATATACATATGATATTACAGGCAGCAGGCTGTACTAGTACACTAGCTACTGATCATCACACTATCACACACGGCTGTCATTCTTGATGACTTACTTGTGTGAGTGTGACAGACTCAGTGTGACCCCACTTCGGCTCCTTCCTTCAGCAGATGAGTGCAGTACTGCGGTGACACTCAGGCTGAGCTGAGCGACAGGTCCTCGCGGTCAGGCAGGGGCAGCAGCTGCGATATGCGGTGTCTGTGAGAGAGTCTATAGAGATCGGGCAGCCTACTCCTCCACTATTCGCTACTTGGCTCAGAGGTGTCAAGCAGGAATGAGTGGCACTCTGTGACTGGCTGTTGTTCCCGCCGCCGCCGCGCTGCTCTTCCCTTGCGCATGCGCAGAAAACCTCCGTCTCAGTACTAGTGCAGCAGGGCCAGGGAGTCAATCAACAGTAACACCAGTGTTGATTGGATGAGCGTGAGCCGGTCTCCCAGGGAACAGTCGAGGCCTCATGAGAGATGCCTCATATAGTTATTTTCTCTGCCGCGCTGCTCCTGCAAATCACCACCGGGTGATGCTGCAGAGCAGCTAGATATCAAAACACACTAGAAATATTGCGCAATCGAGAAACACCAGAACCCAGTGCCTCTCTATTGCGCAATATTACTTTGACAAGTCAAAAAAAAAAAAATTCACTTTTTTTTTTTTTTAATAAAAATCTCTATTTGTTTTTATTTTGGCCCAAATGGCAGGTGCGGCACTGCCTCACCTGCCTCCAATGAGTGCACGTCACTGCATAGGACTTAGTCCGAATACCAAAAAAGAAAAGTTAGATTTTTTTTGTTGTTCTGTTTCTTGCTTTCCTTACAAGTCAATGGGGTGGTGAGGCAATGCAGCTATCACACCTCACTTTCTCCTCTGAGATTTACACATCAAGTAGGTTTTATTTCATAGACCATGTAGTATTTTAGTAGCCCTCCTTTGAATGGTTTCTAGCGTCTAGTCAAAGTCACACTATGAAACAGAGTGACACAGTTTGAGTGTGTTCTTCAGGTTAACCCTTTCATGACAGGGTCATTTTGTCTACATCGGAACAACGTTCCGATGTAGACAAATTAAAATCCTGTGATATTGCATGTGATCGCGAGATTTCAATGATGGGATTGGGTCAGGGGGGCGTTCCTATGAAGCTAGGCAAGCCCTCCAGACCACGATCCCATCCAGGAAGCGCCGTTGGCTTCAGGACAGCCAAACGTCTCAGACGTTCTATTCTGTCCCAATGCGCTAAAGTCCGGCACGGTTAGGACAGAATAGAATACTGCAACAGTTTTAAAAGGTTAAACTATGGATAATCATTTTGAAACTGTAAAATGGAGTCATGGATTAAATTGGGTTATATGGTTCCTATGTAACAACAATTACCTACGAATAATTTAATTCTGAAAAATAAATTGGAGAAATTGCCTTGAGAAAAATGGGGCATGTGCATTCTACAGATTGGTGTTAAACGCATCCAGGGCTGCTTTTTATTCCCAGTGGAGTCTGCAAGCTATTGACATCCTATGAAATCATAATGGTACCTCATAAGACTATGGGGGTCATATTGGGCAATACATCGGGATCTGTAATTGTATAATTTGTATATATAATGTGTTTATAACTATTTACAACAACTTGCACAAATACCGAGAGTGCTTTCACTAGCTATGAGAAACATATGGTACCCAAGCATATTCCATGTTTAATACGTTATCTTATATAATAGTGACCAAATGTAAAACATTTCAAACAACTACCAATGAGTGTTTGTTTACATCCAGATTTGTTCGTAGTCAGATGATAATCACTAGTGTCGTTTATAGCGTTGCAAATACACTTTAATGCATGTATGAAACTCAGGAGATCTGTTTTCTTCCTACTAAAGAATTCTGGAAAACAAACTTTTGCAAATACATTGGTAGCGTGAACAAAACTGACCAATTCACTTTAGTTACATCCCCCTAAAAAAAAAAGTTGTGTTTCACGTAAGACTTTGATTTCGTATTAAAACTAGACGTCCTTTACAAATAAGAATATGTTAATGTTAGATACCTTTAAAAAGTAGTTGTGAGGTCGGTTATTTCTAAAAATAATTCGCAGTTATGCTTTATATATGTATTCTCTATAAAACAGGTCCCTAGCAATTCCTTTTAGCTGTATGCAGCAGTCACTCCCCTTGGTAATGGGACCGTTAGCTGCCTCTCCTATACATATTACGTAGCTGCTTCTCCTCTGTATACATATTACGTAGCTTCCTTGAAATGGCCCTGTTTCCTGAAAACTGCATTCCCGGAATCCCCTTTATTCGCCTCCCGTTTGGTTACTTAGTTCAACCCCTTCACTTACTAGACTGTCAATAATAACAAGCCCCGCCTTTCTAGGTATGGTCAGTTTGTCTCGATCCAACGCTCTATCTACACATCCTAGTCCCCTTATTATTCACGCCCTTAGTAAGATCCGCCTCTGGATCAGCCCCGTTGCTTTCCATCTCTTGCCCAAACCTTGCGTTTTGCTGCAGTCTGTATTAACACACCGGCCTCCTCTCGCTGTCACTGCACACCCGCAACATGGTCCGACACATTGAGAATTTGGTAAGCAAGGCATAAATACAGATCTAAATAATGATGCATATTGTAATAGTTGTTATTATGTGTATGTATCTGCCCTGTATAGTTCTCTGAGTATGTGTAAATGTATTTACTTATAGGGTTTAAAATACATTTTATACATGATCGTTGTAATATGGTAACGTTATTTTAGTGTACTAAATTAGTTGTGTAGTAGACATACAGTGCTATGGCATCCTGTCTATGGAAATTTGTGAGTCACATGATTGAATCTCTAACATATTTTTGTTTGAGTACAGAAGAAGCACACACACGTGTGGTTCAGTCATAGTGCCTGCTATTCACATAGGCCTAGCCTCACAGAGCAGGCTCCTCTCTGTTAGCACATTTCACAACAGTGGTACCAATAACTCATGCTGGTGTAACCTACAGTACATCACCCTTGTTGGCCACATTATTGCAAAATGTTTCTGCAGAAAGTGAAAAATAGTATCTGTGCAAATCTGTATATAAAGAATATAACATTAAAGAAACAAAATATCACCATCCTTTTACTTCTGATGTTGCAATGAAAACACCCACAAACACCCAGGCAATCATTTTCAGCTATGGGTAGAGAGTTAATGCATTGCATCACTATATATTGGAGTGTGGAAAAATATATACACATTTTCACCTTGGTGACAGTCATTATAATGAGTGGCTTTATATCTGGGGTTCCTAGAGCTTCTCCAGTTGATCCTGCATATACATAAAATCTGTCAGTATGAGGCTTGTGCCAAATTATGACTTGGTCATAGAAGACACCTGTTTTTTTTTCGTTACTGTTTAATAGTGTGGTAGAATATACTTGTATATGTGTGTGTGTGTGTGTGTGTGTATATATATATATATATTTAACTTTGAGGCCATATTACCACTTGCTGTGAAAAATGGCAAATCATCTGGTGGTCCAAAAATCTACTAACTAGCGAATCTTTACAAGTAGATGTTATCTTTTGTGCATAGTTGTTTTATATATATATAAAGGACCAGCCCAGATGTGGCAGTAACAATTCAGCACAAATAAGCATCTCTTCTCTATTTCAAAAATGCAAAGTAGGCTGATATGAGATCCCACTGGTCTTAAAATTGGCAAATAAAATTAACATAACCTAAATAGTTTAAAACAATTTCACTATAGAAAAAAATATAATAAATAGTGTAAAAATCAAGTGTGAACAGCTTTCTAAGCACTTCTTATGTTGCAATACTTAATAAATAATAATAATAAACTTTTTACACATGTATCCACACTCTCCCATCCACACATTTATTGTAGTTACAATGTATTCATATTTATTTTTTCTTTATTTCTTAATAAGAGTTTTGGACTGTGATCTACAGTGGTGTACAGTTCAAATACTACTTTATGTAATTTCAATATCAATGTTATTATTGTAAGTCATCACATCTACTTTTCAAGAGATTTGTTTTGAATCTAAATCTTGGTGGATAAGTATATATTGTTTGTATATATATTCCTTCTTTATTGAGAGACTTAGTTTTTTTTTACAGAGAATTTACAGAGTTTTTTTTATAAAGCCATCTTAGAACAAATGCATACATTGCACACTTGTGCTTTACCCCTATAACTGTAGAATCTGATTTGCCTAGTTTCAATTTTACTGAAGGGCGTTGTCAGGCTTGGCATCATCTAGGAACACTGTATGTGATGTATGCTGAAACCACAGCATTCAAATGAGTTATGTGCACAGTCATGCTGCAATCAGCAGATTGAGCAGGTGGCTATAGGGACGACTGCCATATACTTAATTACGCTAATTGAACTATAGTAATTTGGAGATATGTTTATATCTGTCTTTCTCATTTATGTAAGATCATAAAATTCATGTTTGTCAACATTTGCACAAAAAATGGCAAAGGCTGCATATATAACAATTCACAGTAGTTTACAGAAAGAAAGGCCTCACTGGCATAAACTATTACATAGTGTGTAATGTCTAGTTCAGAGATAACTGCCAAACATTTTTGAGTTTCTAAATCAGATGTGTGCAAAAGGTAGTTTATGATGCTTCAGTAGGTCTGTCGACTAATAAATCTCAAGATGTGCTATTTCCTCATTTACTTAAAGGGACAGTCTACGCCAAAAATGTTATTGTTTAAAAAGATAGATAATCCCTTTATTACCAATTGCACAATTTTGCACAGCCAACACAGTTAAATGTTTTCTTTCATGATTCAGTTAGAACATGCAATTTTAAGCAACTTTCTAATTTACTCCTATTATCAATTTGTCTTTGTTCTCTTGGCATTTTTATTTAAAAAAGCAGGAATGTAAGTTTACGAGCCAGACCATTTTTGCTTCAGCACTCTGGATAGCGCTTGCTGATTGGTGGCTGCATATAGCCACCAATCGATAAGTGCTTCCCTGGTGCTAAACAAAAATGGACTGGCTTGTAAGCTTACATTTTAGATTTTTCAAATAAAGATACCAAGAGAATGAAGAAAAATTGATAATAGGAGTAAATTAGAAAGTTGTTTAAAATTGCATGCTCCATCCTAATCACAAAATAAAAAAATTGGTTCAGTGTCCCTTTTAATATACTTTTAACCTTTGTGATTACCTTGTATCTTAGCCTCTTCTGACAGCCCCCTTATAATATGACTGTTTATTATCTATTGACTTGCATTTTAGACAATTAGTGCTGTCATGCACAACTCCATGAGAGAGAGCACAATGTTATCTATATGGCTCACATGAATTAGCAGTCACTTGTTGTGAAAAGTTAATAAAACAACATGGCTGTCTGTAGTGGCTTAGAAACAGGCAGAAATGTAGAGATTTAACCCCTTAACGATGAGGACGTACAAGGTATGTCCTACAAAAAAGGTCGTTAATGACCTCAGGTAATCTAAGCGCTGGAAGCGATCAGGATTGCTTCCAGCCACTCTAACAGTATTGTAGAGATGCCTTGATGTCAAGTCATCCTGCAATACTGTTCCCGATTGCCGGGCCCTAGATTGATCACTTCCAGTTTCACTCCACATGGAGCCCGGAAGTCTAGCAGAGCATCATAAGTGATAGGACAGGCTTCCGATGTTCTGCTTGTGTGCTGAGTGCCTCGGCGGGTTGAGGCACTCAGTAAGTAATAAAAAAATACTAAAAATATATATATTTTTGAATATAAAAGCCCCATATTGCCTTCCCCACCCCCATGTGGCTTCAAATATGGCAATGCCCAGTGCATCATGGAGCTTCTGGGGGTGTCCCTAGCCTGCCTCATCATAGGGGCAGGCTAGGGTCATCCAATCTGAGCTTGCCCCTATAATTTAATTTTTAATAATAAAATATCCCATATCTCTGATCATGCCAATATTTGTATATATTGACTCTGATCAGTGTGCATCTCCCTCCCTCTCCTCACTTGCGTTTTTGTGGGAGAGAGTGAGCTCTGTGTTTAGGAGAGATAGATTTATCTAATATATTTGTTAAACATTGTGAGACCCAAAGGTTCTCTTCAGAGCCATTAACCCCTAGCTTGCCAGTGATCACTATAAATCACTGGCTCTTGCACAAAAGCATTTTTTAGGGGTTACATTTTTTTTTAGTAATATTTTTGTGACACCCAAAGTTTCTTTTCAGAGCAATTTAGCTAGTTTTAATTCATTTTGGTAAAAATTGTGATCACTATAAATCACTGGCTGTAGCACAGCTGCACTTTTTTGTTGTCTGTGCATTTTTTTTAGGGATTCATTTTTTTTTTTATTTTTTTTTTAGTAATTTTTTTTGTGAAACCCAAAGGCTCTTTTCAGAGCCATTTAGTTAATTTTTTTTTTAATATTTTTTTTCCCTGTGACATAAAAACAAATGTCACAGGAGGCGTATGCCATCCTTGCATCAGAGCCAGACGCCTCTATTTTGACCCTGCCATATGCTCAGATACATCATTAGATACAGTCTCAACTGTTAATGATGTGTCTGTGGCTGATAGCCCCCCCCCCCCCCCCCCTGCCAGAAGGAGACGTGTTGCTCCAGCTGGCATTGCTGCTGAGGAGTGGGTAGTGCCTCATCACAAGAGGCCAGAAATCCCACCCTTCACTGCAAATACTGGCATCAATATGGATGTCGCAGGATTTAGCCCCCAACAGTTTATGGAGATGTTTCTGGGTGATGATGTATTGGGGAACATTGTTGCCCAGACTAATTTATATGCCCATCAGTTCTGTGCTGCAAAGGCTTACTCATATTTGGCAAAGCAGCAATGGGCCCCCATTAATGTGCCAGAATTAAAAAAAATTCTGGGCATTGATTATGCTGATGGGCATCATAAAGAAAACCCTCTATTCACTCCTACTACTGGAGCAGTAGCTACATCTGCTCTACCCCCATTTTCTCCCAGTGTATGTAAAGGAAGAGGTATGAAATGATTCTACATTTCATGCACTTCAGCGACAACAGCCTGTGCCCCCCTAGGGAACATTGCCAATTTGATTGATTACCCACTTTGCTGCCAGGTTTGCAGAGGCTTATACAACTGGAAGGAATATATGCGTGGATGAAGCCCTAAAGAAGTATACGGGAAGGCTGGGATTCAAACAGTATATTCCTTCCAAACGCTCCAGGTATTGGGGTAAAGGTATATAAGCTCTGTGAGAGCGAGAGCGAGACACCAGAGGCCTTCCTGGTGTACGAGGGTAAGGACATCCACCTTGACCCTCCAGGTTGCCCAGAACATATAGAAACCAGTGGCAAGATTGTCTGGGACCTGATGTTACCCCTGATAAACAAAGGGTACCACTTGTATTTAGATAATTTCTATACAAGTGTCAATTTTTCCAAGTTACTGTGTTGCTTTGATAGAGTAGCTTGCAAAACAATTAGAACCGTGCAGGTTTCCCAGGACAACTTGCATGCACCCGGCTACGAAGGGGGGAGACCTCAGCTCTGCGCCAAGAGGAGCTGTTGGCAGTTAAGTACAGACACAAGAAGGATGTGTACCTTCTTACCACGATCCACACAGAGAGGACTGTGGAGGTCTCTGTACATTGCAGAGCTGAGAGCACAATGAAGCCAGTGTGCATCAAAGCTTATACCAGCATATGGGTGGGGTTGATCTGGCAGATTAGCTGCTGCAGCTCTACGTAATTATGCAGAAGACAAGGGCCTGGTACAAAAAGGTTGCAATTTACTTAATGCAGATTGCAACCCACAGACTTTTTTACAGTTTCAGCTCCAGATAGGGTTGCCACCTTGGCCATGTTTTCCTGGACACTTATAAGTTACACATGCTGCAGAGTATGCTGGAAGGAACATGAATAGTGCTGTCCAGGGTGCAATACATGTTGCCCTCTGCACACCCAGCATAATGTGTAACTTATAAGTGTCCAGGAAAACATGGCCGAGGAGGTAACACTAGCTCCAGACCATTTCGGGTATTTTGTACCAAGATGCACCTGCTCCCCGGGCAGTGATGGGAGAGAGCAGAGTTGGGGCTACCCATTTTAATTTTAAAATCCCCCCCCTGCGGCAAAGCAGAAACCTCAAACAAAATGCAGAGTCTGTACCAAGAGGGGGCAGAGAAAGGACACCATATATTACTGTCCAGATTGCTCTGGATAGCCTGGACTCTGCGTTGGGGACTGCTTCAAGCGGTATCATACAATGGTCCAATTTAAAAAAAAAAATAATAATAATAATTTGCCATTCAGTTTTTTTTTTTTTTTTTTTGGTTATGTTCACTGTTAGAAAAGTTCTAAAATCGAAAAATGGTCCGGTCATTAAGGTGTTAACTCCTTAGTGACCGGACCATTTTTCAATTTTCTTACCGTTAGGGACCAAGGCTATTTTTACATTTCTGCGGTGTTTGTGTTTAGCTGTAATTTTCCTCTTACTCATTTACTGTACCCACACATATTATATACTGTTTTTCTCACCATTAAATGGACTTTCTAAAGATACCATTATTTTCATCATATCTTATAATGTGCTATAATTTTTTTTATAAAGTATATTAATATAACAATGTTGGTTGTGCAAAGCTGGGGAATGAGTAGTAAAGGCGTTATCTTTTTAAACATTTTTTTTTTTTTGGTGTAGACTATCCCTTTAAAGCCAGGAGTGATACTTTGCCCTCAAGATAAAAAGAAACATGTAAATTACTTTTGCATAAGTATATACTGAACGTAAACAATAACCACAAGTAAATAAAGTGTTTTCTATGAAAAAAATCCTGATTTTAACATTTTTAGAGTTCAAGATAGATTACCAAATTCTAGGCACATTTGTTTCAAACAGGGCTATAATTAAAAGAATGGGCCTCAGTGTAAGCCACCCCCCCCCCCTTTAAAGCTTGAACACATTTTAAATTGGTTTTAACCCCTTCCCACTAATAGGATGTTCCATGCATCCTATCTGTGCTGGACTTTAGCGCCGGTATGACGGCATAGAACATCCTAGACGTTTTGCTGTCCTGAAGCCATAGCAGCTTGGTAAACAGGATCGCGGGCTGGAGTGCTGGAGGGCGTGCCTAGCGTCATAGGCACTTCCCCTGACCTGAACCCATCAATTAAATTTTGCAATCACATGAATGATCACGTGATTTCAGTTTGTGTACATCAGAACTTTGTTCCAATGTAGACATATTAGTCCCGGTGGGAAAGGGTTAATCTTGACAAATATTACTTTGAATAAGTTTCAGAAATCTCATGACTAATATGTGGGCAGCAAGTGAGTCATGTTTTGATATGGACAAGTTTTAAACCTTAATGTAAATATTGTCGTTTTTTATTTGCAGAGTAAAGGGGTGTAATTTACATAAATAATCACAGTGCATTTTATTTGTTAGTAATTTGTCTTTGGGCTACTGCCATATGCCTGGTTTCATTGGCTGCATTTGTAGTACTTAAAGGGACATAAACCCCCAACCTTTTCTTTCATGATTCAGATTTTTTTAAACAACGTTCTTTATCAAATTTTCTTTGTTTTATTATTGTTCTTCATTGAAAAGCAGGGACGTAAGCAGGTAGCCCTCAGTTTACGTCGGGGTTAGGTTCCAGAAGGAATGGTTGTAAATTGAAACCGTTGTAAATTGAAACCCAGTTTATAATGTAAGTCAATGGGAAGTGAGGGAGTTAGGTTCCAGGTCCCTCTCAAAATTGGCATAAGTAACACCTAATACATTATTTTTAAAGCTTTGAAATGAAGACTTTAAATGCTAAACAGCATTATAAACCTAATAAAATAATCACACAACACAGAATATATAATTAAACTAAGTTAAATGAACAAAAACATTTGCTAAACAGCATTATTAACATAATGAAATAATCACACAACACAGACTTTACTTGCATTTTTCTGCAAACAGTTCTTTCTATGCATTCCAATCTGGACTGATTTATAGACAGGAAGATCTTGTTCCTTTTGCAAGCTGCTCAATAGCTCATGTCTGGTTAAACTGATTAATTTCAGCTTGCTTGGCTTGCATATCTTTGCTGCAACACAAGCGGACAACTCCACCTTCTGGCTATTTTAATCAATGCACTGCTTCTCATTGCTTTTCAATAGCAGTCACATGACTGAAAGAAATGGTTGTTATTCTGAAAGGCTGCAAATTGAACCATTGTAAACAGAGGGCCACCTGTATATCAATAGTTTTGCCACAATTTTATACATTAGCAAGAGAACTAGCTGGCAGCACTATTTCCTGTCATTTAGTGCTCCAGACATGTTCATGCTACCTATCTAGATATCTCTTCAACAAACAATAGCATGAAAACTAAGCACATTTTAAAATACAATTAAATTGGAATCTATTTTTACAATTCTATCCTCTGTCTAAATTGTGAAAGAACATAAAAGTGCAAAAAGAAAATGTTCTATGTTAGAGCATTTTATTTGCACTGTTGTTTGCATATAACTGTATTTAACCAGTGCAAGGGAATTAAACACATTTGTAAAGTCAGCTGCAGAGCAGCAAAGCACTACTGGGATCTAAATGAACACATCTAGTGAGCCCATTACAAGAGACAAGTTTGTGTAGCCACCAATAACCAGCTAGTTCTCAGTAGTATATTGCTGCTGCTGAGGATATGCACATATGCTTTTTAAGCAATGATACCACGAGAGCAAAGTCAATATGATAATAGATGTATATTTAAGTGTCTAAAAAAGATATGCTATCTAAATCCTGAAAGTTTTACTGTTGATATATATTATGGATTTAAAAGAAAAATAGGTTGTGATTTTTTACTGTCGCTTAAAACTCTGCTAGATTTATTTACATCTAAAGTCACTTTTCTTCCATCTATTGTTGTGTAACTTACACTTAGAAAGCAAAGTAGCCTCCTTTTAGGGAATTGTTCCCATTACACCAGGTTATTTACTGTATGTAATGATAATATGACCAAATTATCTATAAATGTGTTGTGCACAGATACATCCTACACCACCACTATTGTCTGATTTAAAATACACAACAAAAAAAAAAAAGTTTCTTGATTTATAACAAATATTTAAAATGTGTTAATTTATTGTGTGCAGTGGCAGATTACACAGAATATTCAGCATGGGTACATTTCAATTTTAAATAGAAGCATTTTTGCATGATACTTCCTTTAGCAAACATGCTTTTTAGTAACAGTTATTACTGTGTTACAGGGCTTTGCACACATATGCTCTGAGTACTGTACATCTGAAATCAAACACCATTCATGCTCAGCAAGCTGACGGTTATGTGTATTATGTCTGTAAAGGCTGCATTTGTATCATACAAGCCACTGCTGACTGTTGGGGAAGGAATAAGGTTTGAATACTTGTGCACAGACCCTCACAGCACATGCTGCTGAAAAACATTAACTACACTTATAAAAGCATATTTGCTAATTGAAGTATATTGCAAAAATGCTTCTATTTCAAATTAAAATGTACCCATGCACATTTTATACTTGACTTTTCTTGCCCTTTAACCCTGGGCAACTCTGATGGAAACGATTGACAGGTTATTCTTTACATAAAGTTTAGATTAATTTGCTAGTTTTTGATTTAGTAACTTGCAATTCAGGTATATCTGGTTCTACTGGAACCTCAGATCTCTGTTAGTCTCAAACAGGTAACACATTAATGTGCGTTTATTATATTTAACAAGCAAGCATCAAAAAGCAAACATAAAAGGTTGTTGTTTTTTACAGGTTGTTATGTGCAATGTTTGTTCTGTATGCTGACAATTTTAAAAAGCAGGAAGAACAAAAGAAGAAAGTTGTTCTTTTTCTGAACCACCCACATTTAAATAACTATTGTCAAAAGGTTATAAATAATTATGATATAAATGTTTCTATCTTGTTGAAATGTGTTTTGTAAATTTAAATCTGTGACTCTAAAGCAGAGCTTTCCAAACTTTTCATGTTGGTGACACACTTTTTAGACCTACATCATTTTGTGACACAGTAATTCAGTTGTACCAGCAAACAGGAGGTTAAACTAACTTGTTTTAAGAGATACAGACACATACATAAATGATATAATAACAAAATGTATTTACAAGTAAGTATGTATGTGCAAGAATTAAAAACAAGTTTAATAACACTAATAACTACTTACTATTTTAATAGGATGTATGAGGCTAATGGGATGAACACAGTTTCTGAATATTTAGTGTAATATTAGATAAAGACACTCACATTTTATCATCAAGCATTTTTAAGCTTCCACTTCCTATCCATATATCAAGAGCAGGAGCAGCAATGCACTACTGGGAGCTAGCTGCAAAAAACCAACCCTTTGACTTCTGACTTCAGCTCAGCGTTTAAAGGGACCCTGAACCCAATCTTTTGTGATTCAGATAGATCATGAAATTTTAAGCAACTTTCTAATTTACTCCTATTATCAAATTTTCTTCATTCTCTTGGTATCTTTATTTGATATGCAAGAATGTAAGTTTAGATGCCGGCCCATTTTTGGTGAACATGTCCTTGCTGATTGGTGGATAAATTCATCCACCAATAAAAAAAGTGCTATTCAGAGTTCTGAACCAAAAAAAATGCTTAGATGCCTTCTTTTTCAAAAAAAGATTGCAAAAGAACAGAGACAAATTGATAATAGGAGTAAATTAGAAAGTTGCTTAAAATTGCATGTTCTATCTGAATCACAAGAAAAAAAAATTGAGTTCAGTGTCCCTTTAAGATGCCACCCTTAGAGCTCTGTGAGTCTGACTGACTACTGCCCACGCTGCAAACACACTGCTGTCCCACTCACTGACTACACGTGCAGTCAAGAGCCGATTGAGGAGACTACACGTGCAGTCAAGAGCCGATTGAGGAGACTACACGTGCAGTCAGGAGCTAATGTGCCGCCAAAGGGAATAGTTTCAGTTTCCGCTGAGCTGCGCCAATAGGTTAAGATGATCTGTGACCCACTAAGTATCAATCACATGTCAACCATGTGATATGCGTAGCATGCAGGCAGAAAGTCAGAAACAAAAAAAAAAAAGTTAAATTCCAAACAATTTGTGTTGAAGCAGGCACACATCTACACACTGCTGCCGACAAACTAATGTGTCACGACACACAGTTTGGAAAGCACTGCTCTAAAGGGACATTAAACTTAAAGAGACAGTAAACTATAAAAAATGTTTTCCTTTAAAATATTTTTTAATAAATAAACATATAAAATATTTTTTAAAAATATATAAATAATTAACAATTATGCTGTTGAAAAAATCTAAATAAGCAATTATATTTATATATATACGCGCGCGCACACATATATATATATATATATATATATATATATATATATATATATATATATATATATATATATGTGTGTGTGTGTATATATGTGTAGGTGTGTGTGTATGTATATATATATATATATATATATATATATATATATGTGTATGTATATATGTGTAGGTGTGTGTGTATGTATATGTATATATATATATGTGTATATATATATATATATATATATATATATATATATATATATATATATATATATATATATATATGTATATATATATATATATGTATATATATAGCAAGGCACTCTCCGTTGTCAAACATAAACTCAAAGTTTACTTAGTACTCCAAACATATGTATAAATAAAGCACTCTAGCATGACTTCTTTGAGCCTGAGTCATAAATGTGTCTAGGTGTACAAAAAGACTCTAATCTGCTTTTCAAAGTTTTTACATTTATTTGTTCCAACTTTGAAAAGGAGAGGAGTCTTTTTTTATATATATATTTAAAATAGATATACAGGTATACTGTAGGTATATACATATGTATATAGAAATATGTATTTACAATAAAAATAACATTGCTTAGTAAGTGAAGAACATTGGAATGTGAAATATTCATAAATCACATTGGATTAGCACACAAACGATAGGTTTTAGTTTTCTCCGTTGACTTCTATGAGGAGAATATGTTAACGGGGTTGCGTTATCACAAAGTCCTTTGGTTAGCGTTCATTGGGTTTCGCTAGCGCAAAGACTTTTTACTTTCGATTTGTAATACAAGCGCAACCTGATGTGCGCAAACAGATTACTTCTAGTGAAGTTTACGCTTTAGCGGAAGCACAAAAGAGAGCACCACTTGCAATCTAGCCCAAAATGTTTAATAATGCCTAGTTAAATAATTAAATGTACAATTCTTATTTATTTAACCTGATATTTTCCTTCATTAAAAGGGCATGAAATTAAAAAATAATCTTTCATGGTTTTAGATAGAACATGCCATGTTTTACTTATGTTATCAAATTTACATTGCTCTCTTGTGTACAGATCCGCAGCAGCAGCAAGGCAGAACTGGGAGCTAGCTGATGATCGGTGGCTACTCACACATTTCTCACCAGATGTGTCCAGTTAGGTCCAAGTTGTGCAGCATTCTTAACTCTGGTTATAATCATTCTACAAAATGATTGGTTAAGCAATGCAGGAGCATATTTATATTGTCCCTAATTGACCACAATAAATGGATAAGATAAGCAGCTAAAGAAACTATAACCCTGGACTGCAAAGTGGCATTAGGGGGTTGGTCTAGAATGTTGTAAAGTCAGACTAAATGAATAAGGTGCATTACTTTTAAAAATATAGATTACGAGTAGAGAACCAATCATATCTTTATTTCTCTCTGACCCTTTAAGTACATTTTTCTTATTAGAAAATATGTATGTACATCAATGTGATATCCTGATGTAAAATATAGGAGTTTTGTCAGATATAATATTGAAAATAGAAGGGTTTGCATGATTTACAGTTTTGCCAATTTAATAAAAAAAAAAAACTTTATGATAACCATCATGGGGGGTTTGTAAATATACAGCAGTAATTATACACTTTCTGGCAAATTTTGTTATATCCTTAATGAACAGAAACACTTTTGTTCTGGAAAAGTAGCATGAAAGCAGAATATATGTAAAAAAAAAAAATATTCAGGTCTTGAGTTATTTCCCAAACCACTGAAGCAACCTCCCTACCTCTCCCCACCCTTTTTAAGGCTAACGCAAGACTCGTAATCTACAGGGAGTGCGGAATTATTAGGCAAGTTGTATTTTTGAGGATTAATTTTATTATTGAACAACAACCATGTTCACAATGAACCCAAAAAACTCATTCATATCAAAGCTGAATAGTTTTGGAAGTAGTTTTTAGTTTGTTTTTAGTTATAGCTATTTTAGGGGGATATCTGTGTGTGCAGGTGACTATTACTGTGCATAATTATTAGGCAACAAATATATACCCATTTCAATTATTTATTTTTACCAGTGAAACCAATATAACATCTCAACATTCACAAATATACATTTGTGACATTCAAAAACAAAACAAAAACAAATCAGTGACCAATATAGCCACCTTTCTTTGCAAGGACACTCAAAAGCCTGCCATCCATGGATTCTGTCAGTGTTTTGATCTGTTCACCATCAACATTGTGTGCAGCAGCAACCACAGCCTCCCAGACACTGTTCAGAGAGGTGTACTGTTTTCCCTCCTTGTAAATCTCACATTTGATGATGGACCACAGGTTCTCAATGGGGTTCAGATCAGGTGAACAAGGAGGCCATGTCATTAGATTTTCTTCTTTTATACCCTTTCTTGCCAGCCACGCTGTGGAGTACTTGGACGCGTGTGATGGAGCATTGTCCTGCATGAAAATCATGTTTTTCTTGAAGGATACAGACTTCTTCATGTACCACTGCTTGAAGAAGGTGTCTTCCAGAAACTGGCAGTAGGACTGGGAGTTGAGCTTGACTCCATCCTCAACCCGAAAAGGCCCCCAAGCTCATCTTTGATGATACCAGCCCAAACCAGTACTCCACCTCCACCTTGCTGGTGTCTGAGTTGGACTGGAGCTCTCTGCCCTTTACCAATCCAGCCACGGGCCCATCCATCTGGCCCCTCAAGACTCACTCTCATTTCATCAGTCCATAAAACCTTAGAAAAATCAGTCTTGAGATATTTCTTGGCCCAGTCTTGACGTTTCAGCTTGTGTGTCTTGTTCAGTGGTGGTCGTCTTTCAGCCTTTCTTACCTTGGCCATGTCTCTGAGTATTGCACACCTTGTGCTTTTGGGCACTCCAGTGATGTTGCAGCTCTGAAATATGGCCATACTGGTGGCAAGTGGCATCTTGGCAGCTGCACGCTTGACTTTTCTCAGTTCATGGGCAGTTATTTTGCGCCTTGGTTTTTCCACACGCTTCCTGCGACCCTGTTGACTATCTTGAATGAAACGCTTGATTGTTCGATGATCACGCTTCAGAAGCTTTGCAATTTTAAGAGTGCTGCATCCCTCTGCAAGATATCTCACTATTTTTGACTTTTCTGAGCCTGTCAAGTCCTTCTTTTGACCCATTTTGCCAGAGGAAAGGAAGTTGCCTAATAATTATGCACACCTGATATAGGGTGTTGATGTCATTAGACCACACCCCTTCTCATTACAGAGATGCACATCACCTAATATGCTTAATTGGTAGTAGGCTTTCGAGCCTATACAGCTTGGAGTAAGACAACATGCATAAAGAGGATGATGTGGTCAAAATACTTATTTGCCTAATAATTCTGCACTCCCTGTAGGTGTAAGTTTTTCTTCTGTCAATTCTGGGCATGAGAAAATCTATCTCCGTGTTATCTAGTCTATTCACAAGCCTAGAAGCTTTCTGACTAACAAAAGAAATGAAAAGGTAAAATCTATTTAAATAGATGAATATTAAATATTTAAATTATTTCTAAGTATAAGCACCTGCTTAGTGTTTTTTTTATTTTTTTTTATTACAATAATGAAACAGACTGTTTATAATCCCTTTAATTTCTACTTTGAGAAGACAAATTTCCAAGTGCATGTCTGTGTGTGTGTTTTTTTTTTTTTTTAACAAGTACATGGGTAGAAAGAAGTCAGTACAGATCGTACTTGATTCACAACAAAGAAGTTGCCAATTGCAGTTACCTTAATACAGTTAGAAACTTACCCATTTAATACAACAAATATCTCTGAATTCAATCTTTAGCTTATAATGTTTCTAAGCTATTTTTAAATGTGTCTAAGGTATTGGCATTTACTACCTCCTTAGGCATGGTGTTCTACAATTGTATTGCTCTTGCTGTGGGGGAAAAAAAAACATTTACATTGCTAGAGTTTAAGCCACCTTTCCTCTAGCAATTTTTTTTGTTTGTGTTTGTCAAATAATGTAGACAAATGTCATTACTAAAAATGCCATTTACCTGCATCAGTTGTTTAAAAACAAAACAAAAAAAGCCACAAACTTACATTAGTTGTACAGGAATATTTATTTTTTATTATTTTTAAGCAAACAGTGCTGGGAAAAGACTTCCAGTCATCTAGCTGCTGTTAATACAGTGCTGTTCCTAAGCCCATCTAGGTATGCTTTTCAACAGAGGATACAAAGAGAGTAAAGTACATTTAATAATAGAAGTAAATTGAAAAGTTACAATTACATGCTCAGCCTTTAATTTGAAGGCGAACAATCTTTCAGTGCAGGAATGGTTTGTATGCAATTTAAAGACTTTAGGGCAAACTTTATTGTGCACGTTAATGCTATGCAGTTAACAGTTTGTTAAAACTGAAAATTAGTTACTGTAAAAACTAAAAATGAGTTACTCCTAAAGAAATATGTTGAGTCCCACATGCATGCAGGACAAGGAATTAGAACTGATAACTGAGTGTTGCATCTTATTTAAATAATCTTTTCAAAAAGTATTTCCAATTGTTAAACAGTTTGTCTGCTAAAAAAGTCGTCTTCACACCCCTGTTAAAATGTCAGCTTTCTGTGATGTAAAAAAATGAGACAAAGATAAATCATTTCAGAACTTTTTCCACCTTTAATGTGACCTATAAACTGTACAACTCAATTGAAAAACAAACTGAAACAAACTGAAATTTTTTAGGTAGAGGGAAGAAAAAAATATGGTTGCATAGCTTTGTTGAAGCACCTTTTTGATTTTATTACAGCACTGTCTTTTTGAGTATGAGTCTATCAGCATGGCACATTTTGACTTGGCAAGATTTGCCCACTCTTCTTTGCAAAAACACTCCAAATCTGTCAGATTGCGAGGACATCTCCTGTGCACAGCCCTCTTCAGATCACCCCACAGATTTTCAATCGGATTCAGGTCTCGGCTCTGGCTGGGCCATTCCAAAACTTTAATCTTCTTCTGGTGAAGCCATTCCTTTGTTGATTTGGATGTATGCTTTGGGTCGTTGTCATGCTGAAAGATGAAGTTCCTCATGTTCAGCTTTCTAGCAGAAGCCTGAAGGTTTTGTGCCAATATAGACTGGTATTTGGAACTGTTCATAATTCACTCTAGCTTAAAGGGACATTAAACCCAAGATTTTTCTTTCATGATTCAGATAGAGAATACAATTTTAAGCAACATTCCAATTTACATCTATTATCTAATTTGCTTTATTCTTTAGATATCCATTGTTGAAGAAATAGCACTGCACATGGGTGAGCCAATCACACGAGGCATCTATATGCAGCCACCAATCAGCAGCTACTGAGCCTATCTAGATATGCTTTTCCACAAAGGATATCAAGAAAATGAAGCAAATTAGATAATGGAAGTAAATTAGAAAGTTGATTTAAATTGAATGTTATTTCTAAATAATGAAAGAAAAAATATGGGTTTCATTTACCTTTAACTAAGGCCCCAGTTCTAGCTGAAGAAAAACAGCCCCAAAGCATGATGCTGCAACCACCATGCTTCACTGTGGGTATGGTGTTCTGTTGGTGATGTGCAGTGTTGTTTTTGCGCCAAACATATCTTTTGGAATTATGGCCAAAAAGTTCAACCTTGGTTTCATCAGACCATAATACCTTTTCCCACATGCTTTTGGGAGACTTCAGATGTGTTTTTGCAAAATGTAGCCTGGTTTGGATGTTTTTCTTCATAAGAAAAGGCTACCGTCTTGCCACTCTACTCCATAGCCCAGACATATGAAGAATACGTGAGATTGTTGTCACATGTACCACACAGCCAGTACTTGCCAGATATTCCTGCAGCTCCTTTATTGTTGCTGTAGGCCTCTTGGTAGCCTCCCTGACCAGTTTTCTTCTCGTCTTTTCATCAATTTTGGAGGGACGTCCAGTTCTTAGTAATGTCACTGTTGTGCCATATTTTCTCCACTTGATGATGACTGTCTTCACTGTGTTCCATGGTATATCTAATGCCTTGGAAATTCTTTTGTACCCTTCTCCTGACTGATACCTTTTAATAATGAGATCCCTCTGATGCTTTGGAAGCTCTCTGTGGACCATGGCTTTTGCTGTGGGATGCGACTAAGACAATTTCAGGAATGACCAACTAGAGCAGCTGAACTTTATTTGGGGTTAATCAGAGGCACTTTAAATGATGCATTTCTGTGCACTGTTTATTGGTGAACATCGTTTTTGGAGAATCTCTATGAATAAATTATCTATTAATATCAAACTATCATACATAAAGTTATGTCCCTTTAACGAAACCAAGGGAAGTGAGCACACAGCAAAGGAGGAGTTAAAGCAATTCACTTCTAATAAAAAGTGAGCTGAGAGCATTCAAGGATTCATCTTGAGAGAGGCTATACCAGCTGAAACGTGTTGATTTGTATCACTTGGATTGTATGCTATCGAGTCAGATATTGACATGCAGAGCGCTCTGTAACATCATTTGGAACTCTAACGTAACAATCCTATTTAAAGTGTAACATAGTTACGAAACATTCATTACAAGTTTGGCTCATTCAGGCAACTTGGAACTTCAGGCATCGCTGACTCGCAGACCACCCAGCAATCCGTGACTCTGATTGGTTGGAGAATTGTCACGTGACCCCGCACACGCTGAACAACGGATACACATCATGGTACACCTTGGGCTGGTCTTGCTCACTTGTAAGGTAACCACATATCTAAAAAGGATTTAGACGTGAAATTCAATAATATCTCAGATCAGCACATGGAGAAGCAATACTATAACGGCTTTGAATTCTGGGTGAGTCACTTCGTATTCCACTTAGCATTGCTAAACCTACATTGATTGTTCATTCATCCTGCCTCAGACTCTCAAATTTGTACTCTCCACTTCAGAGACATATCATTTTCATTATCCGTTTTCACCAGATTTTTCAAAAACGTTTAAAACGTTTTAACTCTTACCACCGGTGGTTATTAGCTATTTTCTGTATTAATTGTGTGTGTGTGTGTATATATATATATATATATATATATATATATATATATATATATATATATATATATATATATATATATATATATATATATATATATATATATATATATATATATTGTTAAAGAAACCACATTTCCATTTATGCCTTTTTGATATTAAAAATGTATCTGCCCAGAATATTGAAAGAATGTAACCACTTTCCACAGGAAACTGTTAATTCCCTAATTTTAATAAAATATTTACAAAGTGTTGCGACTGTTTAGAAGGTTGCTTAACAGTTGTGAAACCTTAGCTCGTTATCTAAGAACCCATATACTGCACAATTACTTTATAAAAAGCTAACAGTAATTAAAGCCAATTCACTTAACTTTTGAAGTTGATATTTTCAGACTTGTAACTCTTCCTCTGGAGATTTCTTATTTTTAAATTTTAAATCCTCTACTTTTTCCTCTTATGTGTTTCAATGGTATTTACTTTTTAAAAATTCTTAGCTTACAGTAGGGGATTCAAATTTAAAGCCTACACTGTTTTTTTTTTGTTTTTTTTACTCATAGGCACATGCATTATATTATTGATGCTAATATTCAAAACATTATGCCTTTTTCTTTTTCAAATTTGAATGAGCTTTTCTTTAAGTGTCACAAATAATAATATTTTCACAGAAATTGAAAATGTCTAATCAGTGCACATAGGAGAGGAGCAACTTAGCTGCAGAGAGTACGACTAGTGAGAATATAGGAGCGAGAAGGAAAGTGTTGCCAAATAATGAGTAATAGAGATCCATATTGTGACTCACAACCTTATGCTATATTGTGGTGTATAGAGTCATAAGCTCAATGTGCTTGAACTGCTTAAACCTGCAGTGATCTAGTAGTAAGTTGCACGATTCTTTCTATAGTTACAAAAAATCTGACTAAGTATTTACTGTTCATATGCTCCTACCAATGTGATTATATATTATTGGGCTTAAATTCTGAGTCTTATTATTTATATTCAAAACAAAACATTTGCGGTATACATTCGTTTCCATCTTTGTCATGTAATGTAACAGTGAACACTGTGTGAGTTTGTAGTGAATCCTATTAGATTCAGTACCCTGACCCTGTAATATTCAGCTTGAGCAGTGTAGGAGCTTATTTGTATATCTCTAATTAACCTGTAGGGGTGAACACAGAGTTTAAAGTTAGCTCCAGAGAATTAATGCACTGCTGAAACCTACCTGAACACACATAGTGAGCCAATGATAAGAGGCGTATGTGTGCAGCCACCAACCTCCAGCTGCTCCTGAGCCAGCCTAGGTTTGCTTTGCAAAATACTTATTTTATAATAGAGGTCTGTTAAAATTGCATGCTCTCTATGAACCATGAACATTTAAAGGGACATGAAACACATTTTTTAAATGATTCAAATAGAGCATGTAATTTAAAACAATTTTCTAATTTACTTCAATTATCATTTCCCCCCTTCTCTTTGTATCTTTTGTTGGATCACTATATGGCAGCAGTTTTGTATTAATCTTATCCATTTGCAAGAGCACTAGATGGCAGCTTTATTTCCTGCCATGTAGTGCTCCAGATGCCTACCTAGGTATCTCTTCAACAAAGAATAACATGAGAACAAAGCAAATTTGATAATAGAAGAAAATGGTAAACTTTTTTTTAACATGGTATGCTCTGTCTGAATCACAAAAGAAAATGTTTTGGTTTCATATCGCTTTTAGATTTGACTCTAATGTCCTTTTAATAAAGGAAATTAGGTGAACTGACCTCTGTATGCTTTATTTTATAATCTGTATTGTTGCAGAATGTATAACATTTAAATAGCACTATTTTGTAAGAGAGATCAAAATGTATTAAAAGACCACCAAACACAAATTGTAAACTACATGATTCTGAACCTACATATCTGAAAATAATTTTGCAATGCGGCTGCCCTTATTTCTTCCCTTAAAGGGACATTATACACATTTTTTATTTGCATAGATGTTTTCTAGATGATCTATTTATATAGCCCATAAAGGTGTCTTTTTTTTTTTTTTGTTTTTTATAGTTTTGCTTATTTTTTAATAACATTGCTCTGATTTTCAGACTCCTAACCAAGCCCCAAAGTGTTATTTGAATACCGTCAGCTACCTTCTCCAGCTTGCTCCTGTTTTTGTAAAGGGTCTTTTCATATGCAAAAGAAGGGGGAGGGGGGAGTGTCTTATTTCCCACTTGCAGTGGGCTTTCCAGCTACCTTTTCAACAGAGCCAAACTAACAGCTTCTAAGTAAGTTTTTAAACAGTTTTATACTGGATTTTTATATCAGTATCTGTGCATCTTATTCTTTATAGTAGTGTCTATTACATGCAGTTATATGAAAATTGGTGTATGCTGTCCCTTTAAGGTGGTTTAGCAGTGATTTGACTTAGGATAAGCATTCTTTGCAATAGTAACTACCATAATTGTTGATGCAAAACTGATAATCTATCTTTTACAAACATGTGACTGCTGAGAATCTTAGGGGGGGGGGGTGAAGTAAACAAAAGCTTACATAAATTGCCTAAAATGATTAATCCAAAATTCCCTGGGAGAAAGTAAAACAAGCACAAGGTTTAGATCTATTTTACAGCAAAAGGCAGCAAAATAAATAATGTATATTGGAATAATGTTTTACTTGCAATAATGAAACAGTTTATACATTGTTGAAATGTCATGTTTAATAGTCCTTTAAAATAAAATCTAAAGAGAACTAATGCAAACCATGGGGGTGAAAGAGTAAATATGAAACTGAAAATGGCATATAAAACATGTATGTTATTTAACCAATTTTTTTTGGGGGGGGGGAAGTAATAAAAATAACATTCCAGCGCAATGTAAATTTGGTGTTTTATCTTTTTTTTTTAATCTTCTTTTAACAATTGGTTAGTATGAAAGTAGTATTTAAGGGATATGGAACCCAAATATTTTCTTTTGTGATTCAGACAGAGCATACAATTAAAAAAATAAATAAAAGTTTCCAGTTTACATCTTGTCAAATTTGCTTAATTCCCATGGTATTTTGTTGAAGATATACCAAGGTAGATGTCTGCAGCACTATATGGCAGGCAATAGTGCTGCCATCTAGTGCTCTTGCAAATGGATAACATTTTTGCAAAACTGCTGTCATATAGTGCTCCAGACATGTGCACACTCCTGAGCTTTTTTCATCTAAAGATACCAATTGTATTCTCTATATGAATTATGAAAATGTTTTGGGTTTCATGTCCTTTTTAATGTGGAGGCATTTAATTCTCACCTTCAGCATTTATAAAACATTGAAAATAGTATTCTAATAATAATTCTAATTATTAATATTTTATTAATTTTCTTTATTCTTCTAGGAAGAATTCAAACAAGCTTTGGTTGATGCTGGGGACAAGCTTGTGGTTGTTGACTTCACAGCTACATGGTGTGGTCCTTGCAAAATGATTGCTCCTTTCTTTAAGGTAAGTTATATAAAAATACAATTTGTGGTCTAAATCTGAGATTATCTTTATTAATGAATAATCATCCACTGAAGTTGTTTTTGAATAAAAAACGTATTTCCATGAAAGAAAACTAGAAAATTGAGCCCTAGGAACTAGGATTGTTCCTCCAATACGCTGTTTGTTTTTATGCTTTTGAAGGTGTTTGTTAAGATATGTTAAGTTGTTTTAGAGAACACTACTACTACAGCTTACTGCTTATGCAGGACCACTCAGTCTCACACCTTACCTCTGATTCCCACAGATTGAACTTAAGGGAACCCTGATATGCTCATTGATCTGAGGGTCACTACAGCAGGGTAGCTGAGTGAAAACGGAACCTTCACACAACAGTAACTGCTAGCAGCAGAAAAGAGAGTAAATTTTAAAGGGATGTAACTTCAACAGTAGTGAAAGAGTTAATCACTGCAGGTGCCTTGATTCACACACACAAGCAGTGTAAAATAGTTTATGCAGCAGGCTTTAGCAAACACACCAAAATTCACACAGTACTTTGTTATCTAAATAAATCAAGCTGTGGGCATTATGTAAACCATACTTTGATAATGAATATTGGTTATTTCCAAACTTGTTCAATCAGAGTATAAGATGCTGTGTTTATCTCATGAAACAGGTAAAGTTGAGGTTAATGCAAACAGTTCTTTTTCAAGCAGAATGAAGGTTAATTGTTATAAGGATTAAAGTATGCTTAGGCAGTCCGTTAATGAGAGATGGTAGCAATATGAATCTTTGTCACAGTTATTTGTAAGCAAGTTGGTAATTAGAAGTAATAGTTTAGTGCATATTTGATATCTGAAGCGAATATGAATCTCCAGCAAGAGAGAGTTACACAGTTAATATAGCAAGCATAAGTGTAATGAAGTTGCAGCAATACACACAGTTCATACAATGCAATATATACAGACCAGTATTACAGGAGATGGCAATTGAGCAGAGTAATACTGTTACCAGACAGCAACAAGTCCCAGCGGTATCACAGTGAGCTTGACAGAGAACCGCGGCGGGAGAATGTCGGGCGTGACGTCACACGCTGCAGGGAGTAACTTCAATACAGGAGAGAGACTGAGAAATCTCTGACTGAATAAACGATGAAAATCTTCAGGCACAAAAGAGCATCTGCAGGTTGATTCAAGTAGGCAGAAACTCAGGGTGAGTTTAGAGAGCAATAAGTTGAAATACAAAGTTGTATAAACGGCTAGGTCTCTTCAGAAGCAGCTTGTCACTGAGCAACAAATTACCAAGCAATGAGTTCTGTTGGGAGGAGCCTTAAATAGGGCTAGTGATTTCACTTTCTTAAAGGTACAGCATGAAAAGAGATAAATCCCTGACAGGACACCCCCCCCCAAGGAGCCGCTCCGCGGATCAAGGACCAGGACGATCAGGATTTCTACGATGAAACAAGGAGACAAGACGTGGTGCAGAGACATTAGTGGAAGGTTCCCAAGAGTCCTCCTCCGGACCAAACCCTTTCCAACTGACAAGATATTGAAGTTGATTATGATGGTAACGAGAGTCTAGGATGGACTCAATCTCATACTCCATGCCATCAATAACTGAAGGATCCACCGTGTCATTCTGAGTCGTGTCTCTGATTGTATTGTACGGTTTCAAAAGAGAAACGTGGAATGTGGGATGTATCTTTAGAGAATCTGGTAGCTTAAGTGTTACAGCATTAACATTGATGACCTTTTGTATTGGATAAGGCCCTAAATATAGAGAAGCGAGTTTTTTAGATGGAACTTGTAACCGTAGATGTTTAGTGCTTAACCAGACTTTGTCGCCAATCTTGTAATCTGGGGGCTTGGATCTACGTAGATCATAATGGTGTTTCTGAACAGTCTGAGCTTCTAGTAAGACTTGTTTCAATGTTGTGAAATTGGTGGTAATGGTGTTAACAAGATCATTAACTATAGGCATGTCGGAATTGTTGATCCGATTTGGGTAATATGAGGGATGAAATCCGTAGTTGATGTAAAATGGTGTCATTTTAGTTGATGAATTTACGGCATTATTATGGGCAAATTCGGCAGTAGCAAGTAGGGAATGCCAGTTATCTTGTTGTTGAGTGCAATAGCAACGAAGGTATTGCTCTAATGATTGATTTGTCCTTTCTGTTTGACCATTTGTTTGTGGATGATAAGCGGTACTCAAACGTTTGGTAATGTTGAGAGAGGAGCACAGTTGATTCCAAAACCTTGAAGTGAATTGCGTACCTCTATCTGTGGTAATTGTCTCAGGTAGACCATGTAATTTCACAATGTGATTCAGAAAAAGTGAAGCAGTTTCTGAAGATGTAGGCAATCCTCTATGTGGTAGGAAATGTGCCATTTTAGAAAATAAGTCCACTACTACTAATATGGTGTTATAATTAGCTGATGAAGGTAGATCAACGATGAAATCCATAGCAATCGCTGCCCAAGGTCTGTCTGGTACTGGTAAAGAGAGAAGGTAACCATAGGGACTCTTATGGTGATGTTTCTTAGTTGTACATACCATACAGGATTCAATGTACTGTTTAATAGTATCATGCATCTTAGGCCACCAGTAATTCCTTTTAATCAAATGAGCAGTTCTATGAACTCCAGGATGACCAGCCAACAAGGAGTCGTGGGCAGAGGTAAGTACCTCATTCCTGAGAGAAGGAGGTATATATAACAGAGTGCCATGGTAGTATAAGTTGTCCGAATGTTTTAGTACATCCAAATGATCCAAAGATGAATCATCCTTTAAATGTTCTTGTAAAATGGTTTTAAAATCAGTTGTTAAACAAATAATTCTATCCGAAGGTATGATAGATGAAGGAGAAACCACATCAGTAGGACGAGGGTCTTTTCTAGAAAGAGCATCGGCTTTCATATTTTTGGATCCTGGTCTATAAGTTATAACGTAATCAAAACGAGAAAAGAACAAACTCCATCGAACCTGGCGAGCAGTAAGGGTCTTGTTTGATTTTAAATATTCTAAATTACGGTGATCAGTATAGATGGTGATTGGATATGTTGCACCCTCTAGGAGGTGTCGCCAAAACTCCAAAGCTGATTTGATTGCAAGAAGTTCCTTATCACCAATTCCATAATTAATCTCTGCTGAACTCATAGTTCTAGAATAATAGGAGACAGGATGCAAAGGTTCTTTTTCAGAACGTCTTTGAGATAAAACGGCCCCCACAGCAAACTCAGAAGCATCAACTTCCAGCGTAAATTGACATGTGGGATCTGGAAATTGTAAAATAGGGGCTGAGACAAATTTAGTTTTTAGAATATTGAAGGAATGATCAGCATCTTGATTCCAAACAAACTTGACTTGCTTACGTGTTAGCGTAGTGAGAGGTCTGACAATAAGAGAGAAATCTTTAATGAACTTTCTATAAAAGTTTGCAAAGCCAAGGAATCTTTGAACATCTTTTTTGTTACGTGGAATAGGCCAGTTAGTAATAGCTTCCACTTTGCTTGACTCCATTGAAATTCCAGCTGGTGAGATGCAGTAACCAAGGAATGATATGGTGTTTGTATTAAAAATACACTTTTCAAGCTTTGCATAGAGATGGTGTGCCCTTAAACGTGTTAATACTTGTTTGACATGTACAATGTGAGCCTGTAGAGAATTTGAATAAACCAAGATGTCATCCAAGTATACGACAATACAGACATCTAACAAATCATGAAAGACATCATTTATAAAACATTGAAATATCGCAGGGGCATTGCACAACCCAAAGGGCATTACAGTGTATTCATACAAACCGTATCTAGTACGGAATGCAGTTAACCATTCATCCCCTGCCCTCATCCTGATCAAATTGTAAGCACCTCTGAGGTCAAGTTTAGTAAAAACTGTGGCACCTTGTAAACGTTCAATAAGTTCAGGTATGAGGGGCAGGGGGTATCTGTTCTTTTTTGTGCATTTGCTCAAATGCCTATAATCGATGATAGGCCTAAGACTGCCATCCTTGTTTTTTACAAAGAACATTGCTGCAGCTGCAGAGGAGGTGGAAGGTCTAATAAAGCCTTTTTTCAAGTTATCATCTAAATATTCTTTTAAATGATTTAACTCTGGCTGTGACAACGGATATATATGGCCATATGGTATGGAGCTTCCAGGTATAAGATCAATAGGACAGTCATAGTCTCTGTGTGGAGGTAAGGACTCAGCCTCTTTTTTATCAAAAACATCAGCAAATTCACTATAGCATTCTGGTAACTTATGTTCAGTGATTTGACAAAGTGTGTGTACCCCAAAACAGGATTGTTTACAGTGACTTGAATCAAAAACTACTGATGCTGTAGACCAGTGATTTTTAACCTTTTTTTTGCCGTGGCACACTTTTTTACATTAAAAAATCCTGTGGCACACTACCATCCCAAAATTTAAAAACAAAATCATACATTGTAGCCTAATACAGCATATATATATACACATACACACAAACACACACATACTGTATGTATTGTGCTGTTAGGCCATGCCTCCTACAAACTACCCCTGCACTGGGAGTAAAAAACAAGCAAAGTTTAAAAAATGTCACACTGTTGTCAGTCTGCCGTGGCACACCTGAGGATCTCTCACGGCACACTAGTGTGCCACGGCACACTGGTTGAAAAACACTGCTGTAGACCACGATATATTGGGATTATGCTTTATTAACCAATTCAATCCAAGGATTAGTGGATAAACAGAAGATGGAAGAACATCAAAGGAAATAAGCTCTGTGTGTCCTGAAGGGGTAACCACTTTGAGTGGGATAGTGTGGTGAGTTATGGGACCAGAGCTAAAGAATGAACCGTCAACCAGACGAATAGCTAGTGCAACATTCTTTTTTATTAGTGGTATGTGATTATTAACAACAAAAGTGTTATCAGCAAAATTCCCAGAAGCCCCAGAGTCAATTATGGCCTGAACGTTTATCTTCTGATGGGACCACTGTAAGGAGACATAAATAGATAGATGAGATTTTATGCTGTCAACCAAATTAACTGTATGGTCATTGGATGAAGTCTTACCCTTCTTTTGTCGAATCAGAGAGGGACAGTCCCTAACTGCATGGTTCTTTTCAGCACAGTATAGACATAAGTTTAGGAGCTTACGCCTTGCTTTCTCTTCAGGTCTCAAGGGTCCCCTAATAACTGCAACATCCATGGGTTCTTCTATGGGTCTAGTGATTACTGTGGTAGGAGTTGAGTGATAATAACTGGGGGTTCTTCTTCTGGTATTCTCCGAATAAGATCTTTCTGACTTCCTTTCCCTAAGTCGACAATCTATGCCAATAGAGAGAGTCATCAAGGCATCCAAGTCCTCTGGAATCACACCCCGTGCCAACTCATCCTTAACTGCATCATTGAGCCCCAGACGGAACTGATTGCGTAGAGCAGGAATATTCCAAAGGGTGTCAGGAGCCCATCTTTTGAATTCAGTAATGTAATCTTCTACCATTCTTTTGCCCTGCCTTAAAGATCTAATGGCAGTTTCAGCAGTATTTTTTCTATTGTGATCTTCATATAAGAGAGACATAGCAGAAAAAAAATCTTCTAGGGAATTTAGGATAGGATCATCTTTTTCATAAAAAGCATTGGCCCAAGACCTGGCCTCACCTCTGAGGAATGAAATTACAGTTAGAACTCTAATCCTGTCAGTTGGGTATGACTTAGGTTTCAAAGTAAAAAGTAGAGTGCAGGAATTCCTGAAATCCCTGAACATAGATCTGTCCCCAGAGAACTTTTCAGGTGGACTAACAATGGGTTCTGGGGTTGACTCAACATTAGGAGTTTTGTTAGCAAGGTGATCATTAATAAAAAAAATGTATATTCTGATTCTCTAATTGAATATCCCTTAAGCCTTGAATCATGTGATCCATACTCTGAGCTAAAGAACCAACTCTCCTGGACAGTTCACTTACATCCATGATTTTTAGCTGTTAGTAGTATTCCTTTTTTAAGGCTTGGTAATATGTTAAGATATGTTAAGTTGTTTTAGAGAACACTACTACTACAGCTTACTGCTTATGCAGGACCACTCAGTCTCACACCTTACCTCGGATTCCCACAGATTGAACTTAAGGGAACCCTGATATGCTCATTGATCTGAGGGTCACTACAGCAGGGTAGCTGAGTGAAAACGGAACCTTCACGCACAGTAACTGCTAGCAGCAGAAAAGAGAGTACATTTTAAAGGGATGTAACTTCAACAGTAGTGAAAGAGTTAATCACTGCAGGTGCCTTGATTCACACACACAAGCAGTGTAAAATAGTTTATCCAGCAGGCTTTAGCAAACACACCAAAATTCACACAGTACTTTGTTATCTAAATAAATCAAGCTGTGGGCATTATGTAAACCATACTTTGATAATGAATATTGGTTATTTCCAAACTTGTTCAATCAGAGTATAAGATGCTGTGTTTATCTCATGAAACAGGTAAAGTTGAGGTTAATGCAAACAGTTCTTTTTCAAGCAGAATGAAGGTTAATGGTTATAAGGATTAAAGTATGCTTAGGCAGTCCGTTAATGAGAGATGGTAGCAATATGAATCTTTGTCACAGTTATTTGTAAGCAAGTTGGTAATTAGAAGTAATAGTTTAGTGCATATTTGATATCTGAAGCGAATATGAATCTCCAGCAAGAGAGAGTTACACAGTTAATATAGCATGCATAAGTGTAATGAAGTTGCAGCAATACACACAGTTCATACAATGCAATATATACAGACCAGTATTACAGGAGATGGCAATTGAGCAGAGTAATACTGTTACCAGACAGCAACAAGTCCCAGCGGTATCACAGTGAGCTTGACAGAGAACCGCGGCGGGAGAATGTCAGGCGTGACGTCACACGCTGCAGGGAGTAACTTCAATACAGGAGAGAGACTGAGAAATCTCTGACTGAATAAACGATGAAAATCTTCAGGCACAAAAGAGCATCTGCAGGTTGATTCAAGTAGGCAGAAACTCAGGGTGAGTTTAGAGAGCAATAAGTTGAAATACAAAGTTGTATAAACGGCTAGGTCTCTTCAGAAGCAGCTTGTCACTGAGCAACAAATTACCAAGCAATGAGTTCTGTTGGGAGGAGCCTTAAATAGGGCTAGTGAGTTCACTTTCTTAAAGGTACAGCATGAAAAGAGATAAATCCCTGACAGTGTTAAAGCGCATACACAATTATATTTATTTCAGCAATTAAATATTGAATTTATTTTTCTGACAATAGTAGCAGCTGTTTACATTTATAAGGAAACGTTCCAGAGATGCATGTTAGTACACTATATTCTACAATATTCCCACTTAAAGGGATAGAAAGGTCAAAATTTGAGTTTTAAATGGAAGCATTTTGGAAATATGCTTCTATTAACAACAGTGCCCCCAACTGATACCAAGGTATCCAGTTATTGGCCATCAATACCAAGGTGCACTACCACTAAGTGCTTCACCTCTCCAGTATTTGATGTGTTTTCAACAATAGTGATATAGCCCTTGTAATCATCCTCCTGCCTTTCTATCTTTCTATTTATTAGTATTAATAGGACTTGTAGGATCATATTCATACAATAACAACATATTCCCACACTAGTATTTTGTTTACTCCTCTAATTAAATCAGTGGGAAAGAAAGAGGCTGTAGTAGCCTCTTACCCCACCATTAGAAATCACCTAATTTGTAACAGGGTAGATGATCACCAGTGATCCCTTGTTTGAAAGAAAGAGTCTGCCCTTTTAGATGAGGGGTCACTTGTCCCTTTTGCAAAAACAGATGGAGATAAGGGTTGTAGGTTATTTCTGCTTCTACATTAACCAACTGCATCTTTCAAGGCGTGCAACCCCTTATTTCAAAAGAGGGGTCTCTTGTCCCTGCAAGCAGAGAGGGGCTACAGTATGGGCTTTTAAAGCCCCCTACCCAGCTGCAGACTCACTGACTGCATTATCAAGATTTTCTTGCCCCAATGATGTCACCACACACGTATGTGGTAGCAACATCAGGTGTTCTGGCTAGAACCAGCAACGGAAACTGTTTCCTTTCCCTGCTGCAGTTTCCTCCTC
Source organism: Bombina bombina (assembly GCF_027579735.1). Taxonomy (NCBI): domain Eukaryota; kingdom Metazoa; phylum Chordata; class Amphibia; order Anura; family Bombinatoridae; genus Bombina; species Bombina bombina. The sequence goes on from NC_069500.1 coordinate 690,057,585, forward strand.
CAGCAGCTCTCTTCAAATCAATTATCTTATTTTAACCACTTACTGATGCAGTTTGGTCAAGCGGCAAAGCTTCATTCTGTGTGCTGTCCCTTAAAGGGATATGAATCCTAATTTTTTTTTCTTTCATGATTCATATAGAGCATGCAATTGTTAAGCAACTTTCTAATTTACTCCTATTTATAATTTTTTCTTTGTTTTCTTTATTTGCAAAAGCAGGAATGTAAGATTAGTAGCTGTCCCATTTTTGGTTCAGACCCTGGGTAGCATTTGCTGATTGGTGGCTACTTTACAACTTTAGATGCATTTGTACAGAAACATATAGATACACACAAAAATATGCAAACTCCAAGATTGCAACTGTAAAGGGTAAAATAAGAATGGCTCTGAAAAGAGTTGCAGGTACAGAAGCAAATGCATCAACATGTTCCTGTTTTTGTCCAAATTCACCTAAAGTTTTTAAGTAGTTTAAAAACAAAATAAGGGGATGGTGTACAAAATATTGCTGTGTATGTTGTAATTGACAGGCCACGTTTTTAACTAGTTTGCAGCACTTATTTTTATTACTCATTCTGTCTAAAAGTTTGCTTTGTCTGTGGCTTTTACCACCACTTAAATTGTATATTTTTTCATTTGTATTACACTAGTTTCAGCAATCAAGTGAATAACATTTTACAGTTTCATCCTTTAAAGTAATCTCCTTGTATCTTTTATATGCCGTTTATTCCTTTTGTTTTTAATGTTTCAAATAAAATCAATTTCTTCATGAACACATTTGCAAGTTGGTTTCAGAATAAATACATTATTGATCTCTTGTGGTTATGATATTATGGTAAATAACTTTGAAAGTTTTTCCTTGCAGGGTGCAAAGTCAAACGGCTTTTATTCTAGTGGACTTTTAATATTCTAGGCTCTGTGCCTAATATTACATTTTGATAAAAAGTAGCAGGTACTTCTTTAGCACATGTAATGTAACATTTCCTCCATTTTTATGTACTATCAGCTAAGAAACATATCCTTGGCCTGGACGACATGTTACAGTGCCCAGTATAATTACTTAAAAAAGCTATTAATATTTTTTAAGGGGGCTTAATAATCTGAAGTTAAAATTTGCATTTGTGTTTGGCACAGGAGTGATTTTGCAATACATTTTTGTTGGCAAAAGTAATTCTAGTAAAAGCTATCACTTTCAGCTACATATAAACATATGTTACATCTGCTCAGCATTCCATCGGTGGGTTCTCTGATGCAAATTAAGTTATCACTGTCATGTTAATCACCACCACTAGGTCTCTGAGCATGCTCAGAGTTGACATCAGTGTGTATGATGTTAAAACAGGGATAGTGTTTACTAGAAGCATTTTTGTTAATACAAATATATTTTTAAAATTATTCTATATCCCTTTTAATTATATTTCAAACCAGTAAATTCTGTTAAAATATGACCCTTTTCCCATCTAATATAAAACCAAAGACAAAAGATTCAGCTATATGCAGGCTGCATTCTCTCATCTATTCCTTATTTTAAATTGGTTGCTTGCGCACTAAACAAATGGAGTTATAACAGGGGCATATTGCCTAGGGCAGTAGATTGGAGATGGGGGCAGCACATGTTTTGTGGATATATTTATAAGTAGCCTACATCTATTTTAGAAGTATTATACAGGTATATAGTGGTAGATTTTGCCCAAGGTGCTTATATTCTAGGGGGTATAATAAGAGACTGACCATTTAGCTTACAGCTTATTCAGCTAGCTATTGCCTTTAGTTCTGTTAGCTTTCAGCTCTTAGTAGTGTGTTTGGGGAAATATTGTTTGAAAAAAAAATCTGTGATATATATATATAATTTTAAGTGTGCTGTATACTTTGTGAATATATGCTGACATTTGACAAAGGCACAATGCCATGCCGAAATGTTGTGTCACTCTTTTAATAATGACTTAATACATTTTTGGAAATTTTAACTAAGACCAGTGAGTGCCTGCACTTTGTGAAATGCTTGGATGATATCTAGCAGAGCACCGTGGCATTACATGGAATGGTGAGAGAGTGCTTTCCCTAAAGGAACTGTATGTGTATGTGTATGTATATATGTATATATGTGTATATATATATATATATATATATATATATATATATATATATATATATATATATATATATATATATATATATATATATTATACACATTGCAGCATTAGATGGATATATGTGTATGCAATAGGGGCATGCATTTGGATCTTTTGTGAGGATCCAAATGCGGAAGTAAACACCCTTCAGATATTTTCGTAACAGATTGGTTCATGGAAAAGATCCCCCACTCTAAAGATCTGGATTTCCACAGATCTTTTACATGAATCAATCTGGCTATGAAAATATCCTCACAAAGGATCCAAATGCACATCCCTAGTATGCAAGCCCTGGTGAACATTTTGAGTGCTTAGGGCAACACAAAACCTAAATACCTAAATTTATCAGGTTACACCCCCCTCTGCCCATAGTAAATGTTGTGACATTCATTTTATTTACTGATTTCATTATATGGTCATGAGATTATATTCACACATTCCACATAATAATTATATACACATTGATATGCCAAACAATCTGTATACTGTGGGTACAAATGGCTTTCATGTGGAGGGATGAACATTATTTAAAGGCCTAAAAACAAAGGTTATCTGGGATATTTTCTGAATAACTTACTTATAAATTTATCATTTCATAGGCAATTTCAGAAAACAGACTTTATTTAAATAGCAATTATAGTGCAAAAATCACATGCTCAAATTTGTTAGAGAACATAATTTTAGCATTACCAACCCAATCTGTGTTTAAACTCTTTGCTGGTGTTAAAGTAACGCTCGGGACCTGTTTGTCCTTAGTGAACAAGTCGATGCGCCAATCAACTGGGGCAAACGCACACGCCTTTTATGTCTCCTTTTGTTTTATTTATTTTTAAGAATGTTGTTTTATGTCCTTTCTATAACCATTAAAACACTGGGTAATTAAAATCTCCCTTTCTGTTTCTTTTAAAAGAATTATTTCACTGGTAACATTGCACATAACCCATCAATGATATAGCTCATATTACAAATCACATTGTGCAACCTTTTGAGTTTTTAAAACCTTGCAAAATTATATAATTCTACTTTTTTATTTAAAAATAAAAACAAGCAATTTCATTTAAAATAATTTACATGAAATTTCTCAATTGTCCTTAATTATGCTATTTGATTGCAGCAACTATCTAATCTTTCAAAAGTTTGGAATCACAGAAGACAAATTATAAGTACATAAATAATATAACAGTGAATATTCCCTTGGACAGTTGTGCACAGTTTTAGATCAGATACCCAGGAGGCACTTGTGCTTTCTCACCGTCATGGAAAGAAATCATGCAAATCTTTGAGGGCTTTTTTTTTAAAAAACATGATATTGTAATGTAGGTGACTATGAATTCTAATTAGTATTGTAGGATACCTCAAGAATTAAAAAATAAGGCATATTTTAGCTTGATATTTATGTATCTCACTCTGCAGGTTTTAGATATGAAGAAAAGACACATATATTGTAATAATATAATGCCCCCAAAGATTTAGTGATATTTCTCTACAGTGCTACAAAGTGCATGCCAAGCTGATCTAAAGGCACATTTTACATTGTTAACTGTGTGCTGCACCAATGGGCTTAAAGGGACATTCCAGACAAAATTGGAATCCACACAGATGCATTTTAGTTGTGCATAGAAGCATTTTTGTAATATACATGTGTTAGCAAAAATGCTTCTAATAAAAATTATAGCTGTTTGAAAAGTGTATTTAAGTATGCTCTGTGCACCAGCATTTTTAACACAGCACTTGCCTAAGGTGTTTGTACCATCTGTTAATGGCTGACATGATACAAACCCCTCTGGTGCTCTGAGCAGCTGCATTGTATAAAATGCTGGTGCACTGAGAATATCTAGCTATGCTTCACATGCATGTGCAGAGAAAAATGTTAACACTAAAACGGTTATAACTTTTGCTAAAAGCATTTTTGCCAATACATTTATATTGCAAATATGTTTCTATCCAAAGATTCAGTTAATCTATTTGTATTTAAATTTAGACCGGAATGTCCCTTTAACCTACATTTCTGTATGTGATGGCAAGATCCATATACACAGTCAGTTGGATTTACTTTGTTAAAATTGTATCTATATTACACATAAAAACAGTACTCATACAAACAGGGTAGTTAATCTAATTTGTATCTTGCAATGTTTTTATGTCATGAAAATCGTATTCAGTGTAAATGGCAAAACTTGTACTTAAGGGGTAATTCATAAGAAAAAAAATCCAAACTTGAAGGGCTCTTTATACTTCTATTTTTAAAGGAATATAAAATCCAAAACTTTTCTTTTATGATTTAGATTTAAAACAAATTTCTAATTTACTTCTATTATCAAATTTTCTTAATTTCTTGTTACCCTTTGTTGAAAAGCAGGAAGGTAAGTTTAGGAGTGTGCATGTGTCTGCAGCACTATATGGCAGCAATTTTGCTGCAATGTTTTACATTAGCAAGAGCACTAGATGGCAGCATTTCCTGTCATGTAGTGCCTCAGGCATGTGCACGCTACCTATCTATATATCTCTTCAACAAAGAATAACATGAGAACTATGTAAATTTGATAATAGAAGTAAATTGGAAACTTAAAAAAAACATGTATTCTCTATCTGAATCATAAAAAAAATAGGTTTTGTGTCCCTTTAAATGAGTTTCACAGCATTGGTGAGTGGGCTGCATAGGGTGTATGAAGTTTCTAATTTTTTTTTATTTTTTTCGAAAAAGCCACAACAGCAAAACGCATCAGTGGCGTCTCTCTCTCTTTTAATAGCAATGCTCACTCTATAACTCAATGTTATTAAAAGGTATAGATACTCAGTATTATCACTGTTTGGTATTAAAGGTAACCCAATATAGTTTTGGAATGGTATTAGGAGGTATAGGTATCTGGTATTACAAGGTATTAAAAGGTATAGGTACTCTGTATTCAGAGGTATTATCACCATTTGGTATTAGGTAACCCAATAATGATTTAGTATGAATAGGTAAATCTACGGTATTTGAAGGTATAGGTATCTGGTATTAACAGGTATTATTATCTGGTATCCAACGGTACTATTTGGTTTCATAGGGCAACTTCACTCCTTAATTACCTAGTGGTATCGTAAAGGTATAGATATCTTGTATTCGAGGTATCATTATTTGATATTGGAGAGTTCTGGTATTAATAGGTATAGCTATCTGGCATCTAATAGTACCATCTAGTATTTGACAGTAATCCTCAATTACCTTAGTATTTAAAGGGAACTATATTCAATGATTACCCACAGTATCAAAAGGTACAGGTATTTGGTATCCAAGGGTACTACTATTGGGTACTAAGATAACCATACTCTATAACCTCAAACCATATTCCAGGCAAAGATATTTGGTATTTAAAGGTACTACTATCTGGTATCAAAACGCACCTATGGTATTAAAAGGTAAAGATATCCGGTATTACTTACTGATATTTTAAAGGTAACCTTCATTAGGTACCCACTCACATTCCTCAATTTTTGACCATCTGAACGCACTCAGCCTGTTGGCAATAACATATTTAATAGGACATTTTTTAATGGGGTTTCTCCTAAAATAATGAGATTAACCTCTTAAGTTACTTATCATTACACTGCACCATTAGAGGAGCATTCGCAATTTTTAAACCTTTTTTTATTTTTCTTAGACTTCAATAAAAGTTTTAATTCTTTTTCAACACTTTGCTTTTCTTATTAAATCAAACAAAATAAACGTTATAAGTGCTATATTTGTACTTTTTTTTTTTTTTTTTTTAAATCTCTCTGCTGAATTCTTTGTAAATTTCATGAAAGTACAAGCACCGACCCCTAATATATACATCACTAAGCAAAACTAAATATATGGGAGCATTTTTTATAAGAACAAGTGGTGCCATTGGTGTACCCTTTATGTCATAAATGGCTAAAACTGTCACATTGCTAAGATTTCAGGACATACTAGCATTCAGGGGTTTGGGATGTCTTTATGTTATTTAACATGCAATGTCTTGTTTTTTTCTTCCTAATCTTCATTCTATTATTAATTGAAATTAATGTGAATATTCTCTGTGATCCATTTATTGTACATCATGCAGTCTGATTATGTAACTCATAGAGTGAGCAGAATTTTTGCTGTTAATGAATCCAAATGGCTTTCTACCAACTAATCTATGTGAATTGTCTGCTGTAATTAATGCTGGATGTCTGCAAATATATTTTATTATTTTTTTGTTTATTTTAGCTTTTACATTATTTTCATCTCTTTCTTAGCCATGTGTTTTTCATGTAATCGCTTGGACTCACACTAAGGTCTTTGAAACTGTGATCAGTTCAGGGTATGCATACATGAGTTTTAAGGTCAATTTAAAATGCTTAATCAAATATTTTATTTTATTTTGTAGAGCCTTAGTGAAAAATATCCAGATGTCGTTTTTCTTAAAGTGGATGTGGATGATGCACAGGTAAAAATAAATTTAAATATGTTTTTGTTCTCAGTGAACTCCTAGATTTACTAAAATTGCATCTCCCCTCCTGTCCTGCCATTTCCTGTGTTAAATAGAGCACATTCATTTAAGAACTGTAAACACATTGATTGTTATATAAAATGTTTAATTAGACACAGAAAACAGTAAAATATACTTTCATGATTTATTTCCCTTCCTTTTCCTGGAATTTAAGACTAAAAATTGTGGGCTTTCTAGAAGGTTCACAAAATGAGAACAGCCGTTTGAAAAGCTAAAGCTAAAAATGCTCTAAAAACAGTAACAACAATCATCTGGCATTCACAATTAACACCAGTGAATATGAGAGGGCTTTGTCTTGTGGTGCTAGATACACTGGCAGTTAGGGCAGAATTGCCCCAGGTGGCAGTGGGGGCCCTGTTACTGCTACTTTTGCTGGCAAAATATTTGTGTCACTGCAAACTGTTGCATTTGCCCATGACGTTATTTTAAAACTGTACCCTCTCTCGTTTTTTTTTTGACTGGCCCATTGATGACAACAACATCTTTGCAGGCTGCACACCTGTGCACTCATGCTGCCACAGCGCGTCTGACTCTGCACCATGCTACTGCAACCAGAGTCTGAGAGCAACAAGGGAGAGGTTGATTGTTTGAGGTGGTTGCTGCTTTCCCTGCAAGTTTCTCTATCATCCTTTTTCTTTGTACTGTCACAGGATTGTGTGTTATCATCCATCCAAGCCAACTAAATTTAATGTTTTACTAGCAAAAATATTAGAAGTACAACAACTTTTGGAATATACCAGTTGGCTTTTGTTTTTTATTTGGGCCATAGATGGATTAGTATTGTAGAGTGGGTTTCCGCCAGGAGTAAAGAGGTAACAAACAGATGAAATAACTTCATGTTTACTCAACCATCATTTGTTCAGGTGATTATTCATAAGAGGAGCCACTCATTTTGTTTTTCTAAACAAATACAAAAAATACAGCAAAATCAGTGATTTTGGTTTTTTTACATTTGTCTGAATCCGAATGCACATGTTTAACCCTTTCACTACTAGTAAATTAAGAGAAAAAGTTGCCCAAAAATAACGTTTTTTTTTTTTTTTTTTTTAAATGGGGAAAAAAAAGCATTTTTGCTATCACTCCTCTTAAACCAAATCAGAGCCTTTTTTTTTTTTTGGGGGGGGGGGGGGAATTGTATGTGTATATATGTGTGTGTGTGTATGTATATATATTGATATATATTATCGATTGATAAATCTTGCCCAAAGGGCCACTCTTGGATTTTGGTATTAAAAAATTAGTCTATTAATAGAAGGTTTAGAGATCAGAGACCCCTTTTGGGTCTCAAATCCTGGGACAGAATATATTAATAGCTACAGCTTGCAAGAGGTTTATGAGACGGATAGCATCTTCAAGCACCAACAAAAGATTTGGAGACTATAAGATAAAATAACACAAAGTGTGACAAAGCCTAATGAAACACTTATCGGTCAATCTTAGACTCGCTTTGTAAGATTAATAGTTGGGCATTTTAATTGAGAGATGAGATATATAGTAGATGGCTCTAAAACCTTTAATTGTATAGATGTGATCAGTACAGACAATTAAAATTGAGAGCAGAATGCTGAATATATAAAAAAAGAAAAAATATTTTATGTAAAAATAAACAGGAGGTATAAAAAATAGTCAAATAGTTCAAATTGTTCACCAAGCTATAGTTAAATGTGATCACTAAACAGGCTATCAAACTGCTCAAGATTTACAATGAGGGGATATTGATAGCATATTATTCACATATATAACAATATATAGTACAATTACAATCGCAAAAATATATTTATTTAAAATGTTTTTTTTTTTTAATACAAATACTTATGTGTACATTACATATTCAGCCAATATAAAATGTTTATTTTTTTTACCTGAGCTTGGGATTGGTCAGCAATATTGAAGTTCAGAAGTTGGCTGTAAATTTTATGTATATCTGAATTGCAGCTTTGAGTTTAAAGGGGTATTGAAGTAGCTACAACTGAAAAGCTTGTTTTCATGTTTAAAAAGAAAACAAATATTTTAAAAAAGCGTTGCATTTTTAGGTCTAAAGTAATAAAAGATCTATATATATATATATATATATGAAAATGCTAAGCATTAAAATGTGTCCAACGAGTTTTCATGCTACCATGCACTACCGTTTGCTTGAGCTCACACTTTTTTTAAAATGCTGGTGCACAATGCATGTCTAGATATGCTTAATTTGCCTATACCCAGTAAAAGATGAAAAGTTAAAGTGATATTAATTCTATAATTTACTGTTCTTTTCAGGATGTTGCTGCAGACTGTGATATCAAATGCATGCCAACCTTCCATTTCTACAAGAAGGGCGAAAAGGTATGTTTCTTTGTCACTTGTCTGGTGCATATGAATAGATTATTCATTTGAATCATATGGATACAGAAAACCTTAGAGGGATTACAAAAATAAATGACTAATCTAAAAGGACTTCATTGTTAGTTTTCTGTTTTCCTAAATGGGATCTTATGTGGCAGAAGAGCTGGGAGACTTATCTGTATTAGAGCAGTAGTCTTGTATATTAGTTGTATACACTGTTCATCTCCATTTCTCAAAAACCCACAAAATCCCAGGTATGAAAAATGTTGCTTCTTGTGTTGTGCATTAAAGTGAAAGTAAATCCTAGCGTTTTACAAACGCTAGGATTGACTATTGAAACAAATAAAGGGACTTTCATTCATAAAGTATAAGATACTTCATGCAGAAAGCTCCTTTATTTGTTTCAATTGATCGCCATTCTTAGCTGCTACGGCAGCCCATGGCTAAAAAAATGTTTTGCTAAGAGGGGATGTTTTCACCTCTTAGCCAATAGCCGTGCGGTAAATCCGACTTGGCGCCCATGGGAGCCGGATTTACCGCACGGCTATTGGCTAAGAGGTGAAAACATCACCTCTTAGCCGAATTTTTTTTTTACCCGTGGACTGCTGTAGGAGCTAAGAGTGGCAATCGACTGAAACAAAAAAAAAGTCCCCTTTATTTGTTTCAATAGTCAATCCTAGCGTTTGTACAACGCTAGGATTGACTTTCACTTTAACTCAGTCATAGATTCTCACCTTTGCTTTGGTAGAGAAATTCTTTAAATCTAGATTCTTAATGGTACTTGACAACTGGAGTTGAAGATCACTAAAGTAAAGCATGTGTGTGAAAAAGATTTTACATAGTTTACTATTAATAAGTCTACACATTCTACATCAAAATGTTTTATAAACTAATTAAAAAATAACTCTTAAACAAAATAAAAACTGGCTATTTTTCTTCACTAAATGGATAGATATGTTGATCAAATCATTTTATCAAGAAGTCAGTTGGGATATCAGTACATTTTCTGGTAGTATTCCCCTGACACTCCCTTGGTCTGCAATCATGGTCATTGGTCAATCATGATTGAAATAGAGCATATGAATTTAAACTATTTTAAAATTTCTCAGTAGTGCATTGCAGCTTCTGAGCATACCAAGGTATGCTCTTTAACAAAGGTTACGAGAACTAAACAAATTAAATAATAAAAGTAATTTGGAAAGTTGTTTTATATTCAAGCTCTACCTGAATTACGAAAAAAATAATTTTGATATTACTGACACTTTAAGAGTTTTATTGATTTTTTATAAATAAAGGGACATGAAAACCAACATGTTTATTTTATGACTTTAAATGCATTTCTTTTATCAAATTTGCTTCATTCTTTTGGTATCTTTTGGTGAAAGAGCAGCAATAGAAGTAAATTGGAAAGTTGTTTAAACAGAATGCTTTATCTAACTCTTGAATGAAAAAATGTTGACTTTACTGTCCCTTTAAATAGAATAACAAATAGAGCCCTGTTTGCAAGGCTATAATATATGAGCTATCCTCATGTATAAGTAAGAAAGAATGTCATTTTTCCTGAAGTGTTTCATCTGTGATATAGAAGTGAAATGCAAATATAGTGGTTAAAACAACTTTTCTCTTGTAAGGTGTATCTAGTCCACGGATCATCCATTACTTGTGGGATATTCTCCTTCCCAACAGGAAGCTGCAAGCGGATCACCCACAGCAGAGCTGCTATATAGCTCCTCCCCTAACTGCCATATCCAGTCATTCTCTTGCAACTCTCAACAAGCATGGAGGTAGTAAGAGGAAAGTGGTGAAATGTAGCTGTTATCTTGCTTCAATCAAAAGTTTTTTTTTTTTTTTTTTTTTTTTAACTTTTTATTGAAAGGTTCAGAAGCATACAGTATTCAATAACGAGATATACAGTTATAGCTTTGCTTCACATTATCTACTTATACTTTTAACACATTATTAACAAATAAACTGCAGAAAAGAATTCCTGGTTATCAAGATTTAAAAAAAAAAAAAGGAGAAAGGAGAACCCAGAGCGTATATGTACTTGTGTTTGAATGGTTAATTGAAATTTTTGCATTCCATTTCTAAGCTGGTATCTGAGACTACAAATTACCCTACTGTGGTCACTGAGGTTCTCGGCTACCACTCTCACTTTGTGTCTAGTCAGGTATTCCTGTACTCGTCCCATATAAATCGTATTGAGTCTAAGTCGTCTATTCAGTTAGTCAGCTTAAAGTGGTATTTCTCTAATGTAAGTGCATGTGTTACTGCAGCTTTCCATACCTCCACTGAAGGAAGGTCTGGCTTCTTCCAGTTTAAAGGTATCAATTTTTTCCCTGAATTAACCATAATTGTCAAAAGCGTTAGTCTAAATTTACAAGTTACTTTAGGGAATGAGTTAAAAAGAAAAGTCCAGATGTTTAGTGGTAAGGGCAATTGCAAAACTCTCTCAATTTCTCTTTTGATTGCCTCCCAATAATCTTTTGCTATTGGGCATTGCCACCAGATATGATATGGTGTGCCCCTTTCCTGACAACCCCACCAGCACATATCTGAAACTGTGGGGAAAATTTGGAGTAGGCGTACTGGTGTATAATACCACCTGCACATCAGTTTCAAATTCATCTCTTGGATAGAGATGGATGAAGAAGCTTTACTCATACGTGTGAATATGTCACACCATGTCTGTCTAGACATCGAGCTTTCTGATTCCTTCTCCCATGCACTGACATAAGATGGCAGCATTTTAGAGTATGTAGCTAAGATTTGTTTATGCGTGAGGGACAATATTCCCCGATTTGGTAGAGGGTTGATACATATATTCTCGAATGGGGTGAGAGATCGAGTTAGATGTGCTTTGAACGGGTGTGTGGTGAGAAAGTGGGATATTTGTAAATACGCAAGCCAATCTTGAAATCTAGGGCCGTGTTTAGCAATAATTTCTTCTTGCGATTTCGGTTTTCCTGCTGTGTAGAATTCACAAACAGGGAGAGATTCTCGTATACTTAAGGGATAGTCCCCTCTCTTTATGAGATTAAGTGGATGGAGAGCATTCCCCACTAGTGGGGTCAGTGGGGAATATGTTGAGGAAATGTGTGAATGTTTCTTAATAATCTTGTCCCAACATCTGTAAGTTTCCCATGTCGATGTGGCTACAGTTTTTGGAAGTGCTCTTTGACTGGGAGGGAGCCAGCAGAAGCCTCCTAGTGGAGCATTGTTAGCTAACTGATGTTCTAGCTGAACCCATTCTTTATTGACTGCATTCTTACACCAGTCAACAATTCTGGTCAGAAAGGTTGCCTGCCTGTAGTGTTGTAAATTCGGAGCCCCCATACCTCCCAATTCTCTTGGACGATAAAGCGTTGCTGTTGCTATTCGTGGGCGTTTATTTGCCCATATAAACTTGGTTAGCATTTTTTGTATCTGATAAATTGTTTGTTCAGGGAGGGGAATAGGCAAGGTTTGCATATAATACAACATTTTGGGTAATATGACCATTTTGATCGCGTTAAGTCTACCAAGCCAAGAAAGGAATTTATTATTCCAAGCTCTTAGCAATGAGGACACATGTAGTTTAAGTGAGTTATAGTTAAGTAGTAGAATATCAGGGACATTAGGAGAGATATGTACCCCAAGGTACTTGATCGCTTTATCTTGGATTATGAATTGAAATTGCTGTTGCAGGGTTTTTACTGCTGCTGGCTCTAAGTTAATACTCAGCAATTCAGATTTAGATATATTTATGTTGAAATTGGAGTAGAGGCCATACTCCTGTATCAAATGAATAAGGGCGGGGACTGACTTGCTAGGGTGTGTTAGTGTGGTAAATATGTCATCTGCATACATCGTAATTTTGTATTCCGACTGCCCTATCCGATGCCCTGTTATGTGTTCGTTATCCCTAACATATGAGGCTAATACTTCCATGGATAACACAAAAAGTAGTGGGGATAGGGGGCAGCCTTGCATCGTACCATTTGTTATTTGGAAGGGGTCTGAGACTGAGTCATTGAGTTTAACTTTTGCTTGAGGGGTATTATATAATGAAAATATCTTCCCAATTCTTGATCAAACCCAAATTTAGATAAAACCTGCTTTAAAAAGTTCCAACTGAGCCTGTCAAAGCCTTTCTCCGCATCCATTGAAATGAATGCGGAGGGTGTGTGCATGCGGTGAGCATGTTCCATTATCGGCAAAAGTTTAGTAGTGTTGTCTCGTGTCTCTCGTGTCGGAGTGAAACCGGCCTGATTAATGTGGACTATTTGGGGGAGGACTTTATTAATACGTGCTGTTAATATTTTGGCATATAATTTTATGTCCACGTTCAGCAATGAGATTGGACGGAAATTTGCTGGGGTGTCTGGAGACTTCCCTGGTTTAGGGACTACTGAGATTTGTGCCTCTAGCATAGAGGGAGGAAACGGGTTATTGCCTGTAACCTCATTAAAGAGGGGTGTTAGGTGGGGTATTAGGTTTTGGGAGAAGAGCTTATAATATTTTGATGAGAAGCCATCTGGGCCCGGGCTCTTCCCATTTTGTAATGTGCTAATCGCATGCTGTATTTCATGCGCCGTGATAGATTTCTTTAAATCTTGCAATTGGTCTAGTGTGATTTTGGGAATCTTACACTTTGCTACATATGACGTGAGATTTGTGAGATGTTCCTCTGAGGGAGGCGTTTTGGAGATGTTATATAGATTAATATAATATTCCCTAAAACTATCTAGTATTTCTTTTGTTGTGGTAAGAGGACTCTGACATTGTGGTTTTCGTATCTCGTAAATATATGACTTAAACCGCTTCTTTTTTAGTGCCCTCGCTAGCAGTTTGCCTGCTCTATTGCTCTCATAATAAAACATGCTATTTGTTTTCCGTTGTAGGTTATGGTACTCTATATCTAAAAAACTGTCTAGGGCTGTACGGGCTGTTTGATATTTCTGAAACATTTCTAAATTATTTGGATCTTGTTTTATTGCCAGGTCTAATCGAGAAAATTCATCTGCCAAGTCTTTATATTGTTGCCTCATATGACGCTGTCTCTGGGCTTTTAATTTTATCAGTTCCCCTCGCAATACACTTTTATGTGCCTCCCAAATCATATAGTTATTATTTATAGAATTTACATTGTGCGTAAAATATTCTGTGATCAGTGCTGATATCTTCGATTGGGTGTCCGGGTCATTCAGTAAAGTGTCATCTAACTTCCAAAGAAACACATCTGACTGCGTTTCTGGCCAAGAAAATTTTAATTTTACTGCCGAATGGTCTGACCATGCTGTTGGGGAAATATCACAACTATGCACATTAGGGAGGCCTTTCTGATTAGTGAAAATATAGTCTAATCTGCTATGTGTCTTGTTGGGGCTAGAATAAAAAGTGTAATCCTTTGTATCTGGGTGAATAAGACGCCAAAGGTCATATAGATTAAGGTCTTTTAGGTTTCTCCACAATGTTGTAGTAGTTTTTCTTTCATGTAATTAGCAAGAGTCCATGAGCTAGTGACGTATGGGATATACATTCCTACCAGGAGGGGCAAAGTTTCCCAAACCTCAAAATGCCTATAAATACACCCCTCACCACACCCACAATTCAGTTTTACAAACTTTGCCTCCTATGGAGGTGGTGAAGTAAGTTTGTGCTAGATTCTACGTTGATATGCGCTCCGCAGCAAGTTGGAGCCCGGTTTTCCTCTCAGCGTGCAGTGAATGTCAGAGGGATGTGAGGAGAGTATTGCCTATTTGAATGCAGTGATCTCCTTCTACGGGGTCTATTTCATAGGTTCTCTGTTATCGGTCGTAGAGATTCATCTCTTACCTCCCTTTTCAGATCGACGATATACTCTTATTTATATACCATTACCTCTGCTGATTTTCGTTTCAGTACTGGTTTGGCTTTCTACAAACATGTAGATGAGTGTCCTGGGGTAAGTAAATCTTATTTTCTGTGACACTCTAAGCTATGGTTGGGCACTTTATTTATAAAGTTCTAAATATATGTATTCAAACATTTATTTGCCTTGACTCAGAATGTTCAACATTCCTTATTTTCAGACAGTCAGTTTCATATTTGGGATAATGCATTTGAATCAATCATTTTTTCTTACCTTAAAAATTTGACTTTTTTTCCCTGTGGGCTGTTAGGCTCGCGGGGGCTGAAAATGCTTCATTCTATTGCGTCATTCTTGGCGCGGACTTTTTTGGCGCAAAAAATCTTTTCTGTTTCCGGTGTCATACGTGTCGCCGGAAGTTGCGTCATTTTTTGACGTCCTTTTGCACCAAAAATGTCGGCGTTCCGGATATGGCGTCATTTTTGGCGCCAAAAAGCATTTAGGCGCCAAACAATGTGGGCGTATTATTTGGCGCCAAAAAATATGGGCGTCGCTTTTGTCTCCACATTATTTCAGTCTCATTTTTTCTTTGCTTCTGGTTACTAGAAGCTTGTTTATTGGCATTTTTTCCCATTCCTGAAACTGTCATTTAAGGAATTTGATCAATTTTGCTTTATATGTTGCTTTTTCTCTTACATATTGCAAGATGTCTCACGTTGCATCTGAGTCAGAAGATACTTCAGGAAAATCGCTGTCTAGTGCTGGAACTACCAAAGCTAAGTGTATCTGCTGTAAACTTTTGGTAGCTATTCCTCCGGCTGTTGTTTGTATTAATTGTCATGACAAACTTGTTAAAGCAGATAATATTTCCTTTAGTAATGTACCATTGCCTGTTGCAGTTCCCTCAACATGTAAGGTGCAGAATGTTCCTGATAACATAAGAGATTTTGTTTCTGAATCCATCAAGAAGGCTATGTCTGTTATTTCTCCTTCTAGTAAACATAAAAAATCTTTTAAAACTTCTCTCTCTACAGATGAATTTTTAAATGAACATCATCATTCTGATTCTGATGACTCTTCTGGTTCAGAGGATTCTGTCTCAGAGATTGATGCTGATAAATCTTCATATTTATTTAAAATGGAATTTATTCGTTCTTTACTTAAAGAAGTACTAATTGCTTTAGAAATAGAGGATTCTGGTCCTTTTGATACTAATTCTAAACGTTTAGATAAGGTATTTAAATCTCCTGTGATTATTCCAGAAGTTTTTCCTGTTCCTAATGCTATTTCTGAAGTAATTTCCAGAGAATGGGATAAATTGGGTAATTAATTTACTCCTTCTAAACGTTTTAAGCAATTATATCCTGTGCCGTCTGACAGATTAGAATTTTGGGACAAAATCCCTAAAGTCGATGGGGCTATTTCTACCCTTGCTAAACGTACTACTATTCCTACGTCAGATGGTACTTCGTTTAAAGATCCTTTAGATAGGAAAATTGAATCCTTTCTAAGAAAAGCTTATCTGTGTTCAGGTAATCTTCTTAGACCTGCTATATCTTTGGCTGATGTTGCTGCAGCTTCAACTTTTTGGTTGGAGACTTTAGCACAACAAGTAACAGATCATGATTCTCATAATATTATTATTATTCTTCAGCATGCTAATAATTTTATCTGTGATGCCATTTTTGATATTATCAGAGTTGATGTCAGGTTTATGTCTCTAGCTATTTTAGCTAGAAGAGCTTTATGGCTTAAAACTTGGAATGCTGATATGGCTTCTAAATCAACTCTACTTTCCATTTCTTTCCAGGGTAACAAATTATTTGGTTCTCAGTTGGATTCCATTATCTCAACTGTTACTGGTGGGAAAGGAACTTTTTTACCACAGGATAAAAAATCTAAGGGTAAAAACAGGGCTAATAATCGTTTTCGTTCCTTTCATTTCAACAAAGAACAAAAGCCTGTTCCTTCATCCTCAGGAGCAGTTTCAGTTTGGAAACCATCTCCAGTCTGGAATAAATCCAAGCCTTCTAGAAAGGCAAAGCCTGCTTCTAAGTCCACATGAAGGTGCGGCCCTCATTCCAGCTCAGCTGGTAGGGGGCAGGTTATGTTTTTTCAAAGAAATTTGGATCAATTCTGTTCACAATCTTTGGATTCAGAACATTGTTTCAGAAGGGTACAGAATTGGTTTCAAGATGAGACCTCCTGCAAAGAGATTTTTTCTTTCCCGTGTCCCAGTAAATCCAGTGAAAGCTCAAGCATTTCTGAATTGTGTTTCAGATCTAGAGTTGGCTGGAGTAATTATGCCAGTTCCAGTTCTGGAACAGGGGATGGGGTTTTATTCAAATCTCTTCATTGTACCAAAGAAGGAGAATTCCTTCAGACCAGTTCTGGATCTAAAAATATTGAATCGTTATGTAAGGATACCAACGTTCAAAATGGTAACTGTAAGGACTATCTTGCCTTTTGTTCAGCAAGGGCATTTTATGTCCACAATAGATTTACAGGATGCATATCTGCATATTCCGATTCATCCAGATCATTATCAGTTCCTGAGATTCTCTTTTCTGGACAAGCATTACCAGTTTGTGGCTCTGCCGTTTGGCCTAGCTACAGCTCCAAGAATTTTTACAAAGGTTCTCGGTGCCCTTCTGTCTGTAATCAGAGAACAGGGTATTGTGGTATTTCCTTATTTGGACGATATCTTGGTACTTGCTCAGTCTTTACATTTAGCAGAATCTCATACGAATCGACTTGTGTTGTTTCTTCAAGATCATGGTTGGAGGATCAATTCACCAAAAAGTTCATTGATTCCTCAGACAAGGGTAACCTTTCTGGGTTTCCAGATAGATTCAGTGTCCATGACTCTGTCTTTAACAGACAAGAGACGTCTAAAATTGATTTCAGCTTGTCGAAACCTTCAGTCACAATCATTCCCTTCGGTAGCCTTATGCATGGAAATTCTAGGTCTTATGACTGCTGCATCGGACGCGATCCCCTTTGCTCGTTTTCACATGCGACCTCTTCAGCTCTGTATGCTGAATCAATGGTGCAAGGATTACACAAAGATATCTCAATTAATATCTTTAAAACCGATTGTACGACACTCTCTAACGTGGTGGACAGATCACCATCGTTTAATTCAGGGGGCTTCTTTTGTGCTTCCGACCTGGACTGTAATTTCAACAGATGCAAGTCTCACAGGTTGGGGAGCTGTGTGGGGATCTCTGGCGGCACAAGGAGTTTGGGAATCTCAGGAGGTGAGATTACCGATCAATATTTTGGAACTCCGTGCAATTTTCAGAGCTATTCAGTCTTGGCCTTTTCTGAAGAGAGAATCGTTCATTTGTTTTCAGACAGACAATGTCACTACTGTGGCATACATCAATCATCAAGGAGGGACTCACAGTCCTCTGGCTATGAAAGAAGTATCTCGAATTCTGGTTTGGGTGGAATCCAGCTCCTGTCTAATCTCTGCGGTTCATATCCCAGGTATAGACAATTGGGAAGCGGATTATCTCAGTCGCCAAACGTTGCATCCGTACGAATGGTCTCTTCACCCAGAGGTATTTCTTCAGATTGTTCAAATGTGGGAGCTTCCAGAAATAGATCTGATGGCGTCTCATCTAAACAAGAAACTTCCCAGGTATCTGTCCAGATCCCGGGATCCTCAGGTGGAAGCAGTGGATGCATTATCACTTCCTTGGAAGTATCATCCTGCTTATATCTTTCCGCCTCTAGTTCTTCTTCCAAGAGTAATCTCCAAGATTCTGAAGGAATGCTCGTTTGTTCTGCTGGTAGCTCCGGCATGGCCTCACAGGTTTTGGTATGCGGATCTTGTCCGGATGGCCTCTTGCCATCCGTGGACTCTTCCGCTACGACCAGACCTTCTGTCGCAAGGTCCTTTTTTCCATCAGGATCTCAAATCCTTAAATTTAAAGGTATGGAGATTGAACGCTTGATTCTTGGTCAAAGAGGTTTCTCTGACTCTGTGATTAATACTATGTTACAGGCTCGTAAATCTGTATCCAGAGAGATATATTATAGAGTCTGGAAGACTTATATTTCTTGGTGTCTTTCTCATCATTTTTCTTGGCATTCTTTTAGAATTCCGAGAATTTTACAGTTTCTTCAGGATGGTTTAGATAAAGGTTTATCCGCAAGTTCTTTGAAAGGACAAATCTCTGCTCTTTCTGTTCTTTTTCACAGAAAGATTGTTAATCTTCCTGATATTCATTGTTTTGTACAAGCTTTGGTTTGTATAAAACCTGTCATTAAGTCAATTTCTCCTCCTTGGAGTTTGAATTTGGTTCTGGGGGCTCTTCAAGCTCCTCCGTTTGAACCTATGCATTCATTGGACATTAAATTACTTTCTTGGAAAGTTTTGTTCCTTTTGGCCATCTCTTCTGCCAGAAGAGTTTCTGAATTATCTGCTCTTTCTTGTGAGTCTCCTTTTCTGATTTTTCATCAGGATAAGGCAGTGTTGCGAACTTCTTTTGAATTTTTACCTAAAGTTGTGAATTCTAACAACATTAGTAGGGAAATTGTGGTTCCTTCATTATGTCCTAATCCTAAGAATTCTAAGGAGAAATCATTCCATTCTTTGGATGTTGTTAGAGCTTTGAAATATTATGTTGAAGCTACTAAGTCTTTCCGAAAGACTTCTAGTTTATTTGTTATCTTTTCTGGTTCTAGAAAAGGCCAGAAAGCTTCTGCCATTTCTTTGGCATCTTGGTTGAAATCTTTAATTCATCTTGCCTATGTTGAGTCAGGTAAATCTCCGCCTCAAAGGATTACAGCTCATTCTACTAGGTCAGTTTCTACTTCCTGGGTGTTTAGGAATGAATCTTCGATTGATCAGATTTGCAAAGCAGCAACTTGGTCCTCTTTGCATACTTTTACTAAATTCTACCATTTTGATGTATTTTCTTCTTCTGAAGCAGTTTTTGGTAGAAAAGTACTTCAGGCAGCGGTTTCAGTTTGAATCTTCTGCTTATGTTTTTCATTAAACTTTATTTTGGGTGTGGATTATTTTCAGCATGAATTGGCTGTCTTTATTTTATCCCTCCCTCTCTAGTGACTTTTGCGTGGAAAGATCCACATCTTGGGTAATCATTATCCCATACGTCACTAGCTCATGGACTCTTGCTAATTACATGAAAGAAAACATAATTTATGTAAGAACTTACCTGATAAATTCATTTCTTTCATATTAGCAAGAGTCCATGAGGCCCGCCCTTTTTTTGGGGTGGTTATGATTTTTGTATAAAGCACAATTATTCCAATTCCTTATTTTATATGCTTTTGCACTTTTTTATCACCCCACTTCTTGGCTATTCGTTAAACTGAATTGTGGGTGTGGTGAGGGGTGTATTTATAGGCATTTTGAGGTTTGGGAAACTTTGCCCCTCCTGGTAGGAATGTATATCCCATACGTCACTAGCTCATGGACTCTTGCTAATATGAAAGAAATTAATTTATCAGGTAAGTTCTTACATAAATTATGTTTTTTGGATACCATTATTTTAGGATTGGAACTATCTTTATAGGGCTGGAGGGGAAAATTCAGATCTCCTGCTAGAAACACTGGACCCACTGCCAAATCTAATGTTTTCTTAAACATAGCGTGGAAGAAAGAATTTTGCTTGGTATTTGGCGCGTATACATTCACTAACGTTATGGGTCTTCCATACAATAATCCAGTTAGGCCTAAAAATCTACCTTCCTTGTCTTTACTGATATGTGAAGTAAGACAAGGAAGGTAAGACTTCCTCTGGTACTCCTCTAATTCTAATGTTTTTCCGCCTACTGCGGTTTTCCATGTCCTCCATTTTTTCTTGGAGGGTTTGAATGACATCCTGCTGAGTATTGACCTGTTCAGTTAAGATTTGGACTTCTTCCCTCAATTGGTCATGGTTGCTTTCTAGCAATTCGACTTGAAAACCAAGAGTGTGGATGTCTTGAGATAAGGTAGCCAGTTCTTCCCTGATACACGTACGGACTATGTCCGCTATATCTTGCTTTGATGGTAGATTACTTAAGAAAGATGCTTGCATTTGTGGCTCAGAAGTTATCATCATGGTTTTGGGTTGGGAGCTTTGGGAAGGTGTAGGTGATTGTGCTCCTGGGTTGGCTTCACTATGTAATGGTTCCATTGCGTCTGCAGCCTGCAAGTATGAGGTCATGGTGAGAGTTTTCATGGGTGTCTGCTTAGTTGTCTTATCAGTTCTAATGTTGCGTCTTGCCGCCATGTTTATTACTGAGGATTCTCAGGAAGTATTTCTATTACTGTATGCACTGCAGAGTTCTGTCACGTTATATCACTATTTGCTATGTCCAGAATAATATTTATAGTTGTAAATAACTGCAAATCTCTACCGCTGATGCGTCTGTACTTCTATACTTAACACCCCAGATGCAAAGATTCGTGCTTCAAGGAAACCTTTCTTTACTTTTACTTCCTTTCATGCTGTTTTCATTTCCCCAACTTTGTCAGTGATATTCTCCCTTTACGTGCCTTTCCCTCGTATAATACCCGCTGCATATATGTGTGTTTAAGTGCTTAGCAGCTAGCGGGTCTTTCAGTCTTTTTAGCAGAGATAGTGATATGTATATCGTAGCGGTTAACTGTTTTGCCTGCACTATGTTACCAGCCACCGGTATTAGAAGGGCTCACCTTTGCCACATGTTCCGTTCTATGTAGCGATAGCCTGTCAGCTTCCTGGTTCATCTGTTAATGTGGCCGTTCTATTGGGGTTCTTGGTTTGACAGTGCTGCTCGCTACGCTGCAGGCTCAAGAATAGGCCTCTGGTGGCGCTTCAATTCCACTTCCGCTATGGCGCAGTTACTTTTGAAGTGCATCTAGATAAATCTTCTAAACATCCACCGGCGTGTCATATCTTGTTGCAAAGGGGCTCATCTTTAAGCCTAGATGTTTAGATTGCTTCTTCTTGTCTTCTTTTGAAGTTTTTCAAATATCCACCTAGAATAAACTTAACATTTCAGGGCATAATGCACGGAGCTCCGGTTTTACACTGCTCTCATGGCAGCTTCCGGCTCCGCCCCCCCAAAAGTTTGTTATTTTTAAATGGTACCGGAGTTGTACTATTTTGTCCCAGGCAGAAAAATAGAAGAATCTGCCTGTGATTTCTATGATCTTAGCAGGTTGTAACTAAGATTCATTGCTGTTCTCACACATGACTGAAGAGAGAGGTAATTTCAGCGGGGGAATGGCGTGCAGGTTATCCTGCTATGAGGTATGTGCAGTTAAGATTTTTTCTAGAAGATGTGAATGCTAGAAAATGCTGCTGATACCAAATTTATGTAAGGTAAGCCTGAATACAGTGATTTAATAGCGACTGGTATCATACTTACTTTCTGAGGTAATACTCTTTTATATTTACAATATAAAACGTTTGCTGGCATGTTTAAACGTTTTTATATATACTTTGGTGATAAAACTTTATTGGGGCCTAGTTTTTTCCACATGGCTGGCTCAAATTTGCCTAGAAACAGTTTCCTGAGGCTTTCCACTGTGTTACTATGAGTGGGAGGGGCCTAATTTAGCGCTTTTTTTTGCGCAGTAACTTTTACAGACTGAGACATCCAGCTTCCTCCAGGAGTCCCCTGAATGCTATAGGACATCTCTAAAGGGCTCTTAGGCTTTCCAAAATCGGTTGTTGGGGAAGGTAGGCCCACAGCAAGGCTGTGGCAGTTGGTGTGACTGTTAAAAAACGTTTATATCGGGGTTTTTTATCTGTTTTTTTAACTAAGGGGTTAATCATCCATTTGCAAATGGGTGCAATGCTCTGTTAGCTTATTATACACACTGTAAAAATTTTGTTTGATTTACTGCCTTTTTTCACTGTTTTTCAAATTCTGACAAAATTTGTTTCTCTTAAAGGCACAGTACCGTTTCTTATATTTGCTTGTTAACTTGATTTAAAGTGTTTTACAAGCTTGCAAGTCTCATTGCTAGTCTGTACAAACATGTCTGACATAGAGGAAACTCCTTGTTCATTATGTTTAAAAGCCATGGTGGAACCCCCTCTTAGAATGTGTACCAAATGTACTGATTTCACTTTAAGCAATAAAGATCATATTCTGTCTTTAAAAAATTTATCACCAGAGGAATCTGACGAGGGGGAAGTTATGCCGACTAACTCTCCCCACGTGTCAGATCCTTTGACTCCCGCTCAAGGGACTCACGCTCAAATGGCGCCAAGTTAATCCAGGGCACCCATAGCGTTTACTTTACAAGACATGGCGGCAGTCATGGATAATACACTGTCAGCGGTATTAGCCAGACTACCTGAATTTAGAGGAAAGCGAGATAGCTCTGGAGTTAGACGAAATACAGAGCATACTGACGCTTTAAGAGCTATGTCTGATACTGCCTCACAATATGCAGAAGCTGAAGAAGGAGAGCTTCTTTCTGTGGGTGATGTTTCTGACTCAGGGAAGATGATGCAACCTGATTCTGATATTTCTACATTTAAATTTAAGCTTGAACACCTCCGCGTGTTACTCAGGGAGGTTTTAGCTGCTCTGAATGACTGTGATACAATTGCAGTGCCAGAGAAATTGTGTAGACTGGATAAATACTATGCAGTGCCGGTGTGCACTGATGCTTTTCCAATACCTAAAAGGTTACAGAAATTATTACTAAGGAATGGGATAGACCAGGTGTGCCGTTCTCTCCCCCTCCTATTTTTAGAAAAATGTTTCCAATAGACGCCACCACACGGGACTTATGGCAGACAGTTCCTAAGGTGGAGGGAGCAGTTTCTACTCTAGCAAAGCGTACTACTATCCCTGTCGAGGACAGTTGTGCTTTCTTAGATCCAATGGATAAAAAGTTAGAGGGTTACCTTAAGAAAATGTTTATTCAACAAGGTTTTATCCTACAGCCCCTTGCATGCATTGCTCCTGTCACTGCTGCTGCGGCGTTCTGGTTTGAGTCTCTGGAAGAGGCTTTACAGGTAGCGACTCCATTGGATGACATACTTGACAAGCTTAGAGCACTTAAGCTAGCCAATTCTTTTGTTTCTGATGCCATTGTTCATTTGACTAAACTAATGGCTAAGAATTCTGGTTTTGCTATCCAGGCGCGCAGAGCGCTATGGCTTAAATCATGGTCAGCTGACATTACTTCAAAGTCTAAGCTGCTTAACATTCCCTTCAAGGGGCAGACCCTATTCAGGCCTGGTTTGAAGGAGATTATTGCTGATATCACTGGAGGAAAAGGTCATGCCCGTCCAAATTAAGGGCCAAACAGTCTAATTTTCATGCCTTTTGAAACTTCAAGGCAAGTGCGGCATCAACTTCCTCTAATGCAAAACAAGAGGGAACTTTTGCTCAGTCCAAGACGGTCTGGAGACCTAACCAGGCCTGGAACAAAGGTAAGCAGGCCAAAAAGCCTGCTGCTGGGGGGGCGGAGCCAACTGCCGAGCCAGCTAGACGTGTATGCTTGTAGCTCCAGGCTCATAGATAACATTTACTAATTTATTTAGCGTCTACAGAGCCCAAACTTGTTCTAAATTACTCTAAAAGATTAAAGCTACATGTAATATTCATTAGGGGCCGAAGCCAACTCAATCAAGGAGCACAACGCTGAAACCTACCTTTAAGCTACCCCACACAGGCGTTCCGGCTGGAGCCTATATCTCAACAGTATGGAAATTACGGAAGCCCTTACAGTTTGGGAACAACGTACCCAGCAAAGTTTGGATCAACACTTTCGAAGCATGAAGGAGGACCTGATGTCATTGTTGCTAGCACTCACTCCACAGGGAACCCACACGGAGGAGGCCGTAGATCCGACACAACACACCGAGGCTGATAAGACAACAACTGAGCTTGTGCGGGGGATTACCTCTGGCAGTGCCATGCCGCACTCTGAGCTTTACGAGATAGGTCATCTATTGGCTTTTCCCTCTCCACAGCCCATCCAGGTGAAATCGGAACCCGGTGACAATATCACTGCGACAGCAGTGTGCACGCTTGTTATGCCGCCATCTTGGACCTTACATACTTACCCTCCTCCTTTTGCCTATGTTTGGGACGCTGCCTTTGCCCCGGGAAACCACTTCTATGGAGCTATAATGACATCGGCATCGTTGGCGCTGCAGAGCTTGATCAAAATTACTTCGTCAGCAGACGCGCACACAGACACCGGTTCCAGCTTCTTACCGAGATGTCTCCAGTCTCCCAGAGTCGGCACATCACAAACAGATGAGACATACTTCTCCCATAGGGCTAATACGGGAATCGGCTAGAGCTGTGGTATCTCTTTCCCCTTGCTGGGTGGCTTCTCCTGTGTGAGACTTTGCACTGAACTTTTTAAAGAAAGCCTATGCTATGTAAATGTACTCGCACACTCTGCATTAATATTTCCAAAAACTCCGGATCAAGACCCCCCAGCTCTGTATTTGTTTTTACGTTAGCATATCCCTGAGATTTGTTGCTACAAAGCACTCTCTATCCTGTCCTCCTGAATACAGACTTCATTGCGTCTTTTATCTTATATACTCCTGTGGCACTATTTCATAAACCATGCTATTTAGACCTCCATGTTGTCAATGCTGTATCAGGGTTTGTGTGCTGCTCATTTTTACTATGCATTCACCTTGGAACTTCAGGGTTATGGAGGTGATATGTAGATATGTGCCCATGTCTGTGGAGATACGTAAATAATATTTTTACATAACCCTGTGCAACATAAAGTCACTGCTTGAATATAACCTGCCTGTACAGGATATACTATGTAAATACCTTCTTTTGCTGGGCCTTGTTTGCTTAATATAGACTAGAGGGTATGAGTTTAGATGGTTAACCCCTATGATATGCACTTAACACTGTAGATGGCAGGAAGGTCCGCTATCACACCATATTCTCTCACCAGAAGTAGTCAATCTCAGCTCAGATTAAAAGTTATCTTTTATATTAGCTCATAGGTTAAGGGTCACTTCTATAACTACCAATCCATAGAACCCCTAATTCTATCAATACCTCTTCCCGGTTTAAGCCTACATAGAGACTGATAAACTCAAGAAAAGCAGTTTCTCTCTACGCAGTTAACGCCATTTTCTATATGCCTCATCTAGGCTACCGGATTTAACTTGTTCAGGACTATGACATCTATATTACTCTAAATGTGAGCTGTTATAGTCATGTCTGTATTGAGTAACAAGGTACAGCCATTAACTATTAACTATTTACATTACGCTATAGAACAGGTCTTTATTGTATTTGACTTTGCTCAGCCTGCACAAAAACCACTGTATGTTTGGCAACTCTTTAGGTCTTTGCTAATATGATTTTGTCCTCTTTCATATACATATGCAGTATCATATAAGAGGCCTACCACTTTCACCCACTTACGGATTATAAGGAGTTAGAAATAGGCGTTAGTTAATATCAAAGCTTTTACAGCTCGCATAGTTAATACTACTATTATAGTTGAGCACTTTTATAGTTATTTATATTTTGTTGCATATTAGCGTTTTTAACCCTGTGTTGTGCAAATTTTTCTAAAATTATGGGACACGGTTTATATATATATATACTCCTTATAACACCTGCCCCAGCTCCAAAGATACATTGATATAATTCTCTTATGTAACTTTAAACGCCATGCCTACTTGCAACTAGTGTACTACAGTAAATTAAGATAGCCATTAGCACTTTTCCCCTATATATATTATTATGCCTTGGTGCTTATTAACCCTGCTCTGTGTACATCTCCTTCAGACTGTGGGACATGATTTATATATATCCGCCTCTTATACTATCTGCCCCAGCTCTAAAGATAAATTGGTATAACTCTCTCATGCAAGATGACCATTTAATTTTAAACGCCATATCTCCTCGCAACTAGTGTATTATTATCGATTAAAATTGGCAT
Source organism: Bombina bombina (assembly GCF_027579735.1). Taxonomy (NCBI): domain Eukaryota; kingdom Metazoa; phylum Chordata; class Amphibia; order Anura; family Bombinatoridae; genus Bombina; species Bombina bombina. The sequence continues at coordinate 690,084,273 of NC_069500.1, forward strand.
TATCATCTTGCCCCTCGCCATGTACTCCCCCCTTATTAACATTATTTGGCCTCCTCAATTTTAAAAGTGCTCCGCCCTCCCTCCCTTCTCTCCCTTAATTTTTTCTAAGCGGCTCTTGCCCGCTGTATCCCATCACCCCACTCCACTTTTACTAATCCAGCTCATATTGGTCTCATTCTAAAACCCTTCTGGACTCCTATATTTATTTTTTGCCTCTCATGGTAATCCTTCGGGTGGCCAAGAATTCAGATAAGGGTTCTTTTTCTTTATCATCTGATATTTCAGATTACTGAGCTGTGACCATTACACTGTTTTCCAAATAATAAAAAAAAAAAAAAAAAAGAGGTACCTATTATATAGACTCTAATTTATGCTAGACCACATTTCCTGCGCTATCTCACATATTGACTTATGGGACTGTTTCCCCCACTTGATCATACTGTTTCCCAGTGCTTGTCCTTCGACCATTTACATGATATACTATTATGGTTTTAAATACTGTAACCTATTTGTTCATAGATATACAATTACCTTTCTTGGTCTGTATGTAATCAGCTGTTTGATTATCTGAGTCTTATTATGCCATGTATGTTCTTGAGACCTCAATAAAAAATTTTGTTCAAAAAAAAAAAAAAAAAAAAAAAAAAAAAGCCTGCTGCTGCCTCTAAGACAGCATGAAGGAACGGCCCCCTATCCGGTAACGGATCTAGTAGGGGCAGACTTCGCTCTTCGCCCAGGCGTGGGCAAGAGATGTCCAGGATCCCTGGGCGTTGGAAATTATATCCCAGGGATATCTTCTGGACTTCAAGGCTTCCCCCCCAAAAGGGAGATTTCACCTTTCACAATTATCTGCAAACCAGATAAAGAGAGAGGCATTCTTACACTGTGTACAAGACCTCCTAGTTATGGGAGTGATCCATCCAGTTCCAAAGGAGGAACAGGGACAGGGATTTTACTCAAATCTGTTTGTGGTTCCCAAAAAAGAGGGAACCTTCAGACCAATTTTGGATCTAAAGATCTGAAACAAATTCCTCAGAGTTTCATCATTCAAGATGGAGACTATTCGTACCATCCTACCTATGATCCAGGAGGGTCAATACATGACTACAGTGGATTTAAAGGATGCTTATCTTCACATTCCGGTACACAAAGATCATCATCGGTTTCTCAGGTTTGCCTTCCTAGACAGGCATTACCAGTTTGTAGCTCTTCCCTTTGGGTTAGCCACAGCCCCAAGAATTTTTACGAAGGTTCTGGGGTCGCTTCTGGCGGTCCTAAGGCCGCGGGGCATAGCAGTGGCCCCTTATTTAGACAACATCCTGATTCAGGCGTCAAACATCCAAATTGCCAAGTCTCATATGGACATAGTGTTGGCATTTCTGAGGTCGCATGGGTGGAAGGTGAACAAGGAAAAGAGTTCTCTATCCCCCCTCACAAGAGTTTCCTTCCTAGGGACTCTGATAGATTCTGTAGAAATGAAAATTTACCTGACGGAGTCCAGGTTATCAAAACTTCTAAATTCCTGCCGTGTTCTTTATTCCATTCCTTGCCCTTCGGTGGCTCAGTGCATGGAAGTAATCGGCTTAATGGTAGCAGCAATGGATATAATGCCGTTTGCACGCCTACATCTCAGACCGCTGCAACTCTGCATGCTCAGTCAGTGGAATGGGGATTACACAGATTTGTCCCCTCTACTAAATCTGGATCAAGAGACCAGGGATTCTCTTCTCTGGTGGCTATCTCGGGTCCATCTGTCCAAAGGTATGACCTTTCGCAGGCCAGATTGGACAATTGTAACGACAGATGCCAGCCTTCTAGGTTGGGGTGCAGTCTGGAACTCCCTGAAGGCTCAGGGATCGTGGACTCAGGAGGAGTCACTCCTTCCAATAAATATTCTGGAACTGAGAGCGATATTCAATGCTCTTCAGGCTTGGCCTCAGTTAGCAACTCTGAGGTTCATCAGATTTCAGTCGGACAACATCACGACTGTGGCTTACATCAACCATCAAGGGGGAACAAGGAGTAGCGATGTTAGAAGTCTTAAAGATAATTCGCTGGGCAGAGATTCACTCTTGCCACCTATCAGCTATCCATATCCCAGGTGTAGAGAACTGGGAGGCGGATTTTCTAAGTCGTCAGACTTTTCATCCGGGGGAGTGGGAACTCCATCCGGAGGTGTTTGCACAATTGATTCATCGTTGGGGCAAACCAGAACTGGATCTCATGGCGTCTCGCCAGAACGCCAAGCTTCCTTGTTACGGATCCAGGTCCAGGGACCCCAAGGCAATGCTGATAGATGCTCTAGCAGTGCCTTGGTCCTTCAACCTGGCTTATGTGCTTCCACCGTTTCTTCTGCTCCCTCGTCTGATTGCCAAAATCAAGCAGGAGAGAGCATCGGTGATCTTGATAGCGCCTGCGTGGCCACGCAGGACTTGGTATGCAGATCTGGTGGACATGTCATCCTTTCCACCATGGACTCTGCCGCTGAGACAGGACCTTCTACTTCAAGGTCCTTTCAACCATCCAAATCTAATTTCTCTGAGGCTGACTGCCTGGAGATTGAACGCTTGATTTTATCAAAGCGTGGTTTCTCAGAGTCAGTCATTGATACCTTGATTCAGGCACGAAAGCCTGTCACCAGGAAGATCTATCATAAGATATGGCGTAAATATCTTTATTGGTGTGAATACAAGGGCTACTCATGGAGTAAGGTCAGGATTCCCATGATATTATCTTTTCTCTAAGAAGGATTGGAGAAAGGATTGTCAGCTAGTTCCTTAAAGGGACAGATTTCTGCACTATCCTTTTGCACAAGCGTCTGGTGGATGTCCCAGACATTCAGGCATTTTGTAAGGCTTTAGTTAGAATCAAACCTGTGTTTAAACCTGTTGCTCTACCTTAGAGCTTAAATTTGGTTCTTAAAGTTCTTCAGGGGGTTCCGTTTGAACCTCTTCATTCCATAGATATAAAACTTTTATCTTGGAAAGTTCTTTTTTTGGTAGCTATTTCCTCGGCTCGTAGAGTTTCTGAGTTATCTGCCTTACAATGTGATTCCATCCACGCAGATAAGGTAGTTCTGCGTACCAAACCTGGGTTTTTACCTCAGGTGGTATCTAATAAGAATATCAATCAAGAGATTGTTGTTCCGTCTTTGTGTCCTAATCCTTCTTCAAAGAAGGAACATCTATTACACAATCTGGACGTGGTTCGTGCTTTAAAGTTTTACTTACAAGCTACTAAAGATTTTCGTCAAACATCTGCTTTGTTTGTTGTCTACTCTGGACAGAGGAGAGGTCAAAAGGCTTCGGCAACCTCTCTTTCTTTTTGGCTAAGAAGCATAATCCGCTTAGCCTATGAGACTGCTGGCCAGCAGCCTCCAGAAAGGATTACAGCTCCACATGGGCCTTTAATAATGAGGCTTCTGTTGAACAGATTTGCAAGGTGGTGACTTGGTCTTAGCTTCATACTTTTTCAAAATTCTACAAATTTGATACTTTTGCTTCTTCGGAGGCTATTTTTGGGAGAAAGGTTTTACAGGCAGTGGTACCTTCCGTTTAAGTACCTGCCTTGTCCCTCCCTTCATCCGTGTACTTTAGCTTTAGCTTTGGTATTGGTATCCCACAAGTAATGGATGATCCGTGGACTGGATACACCTTACAAGAGAAAACATAATTTATGCTTACCTGATAAATTTATTTCTTTTGTGGTGTATCCAGTCCACGGCCCGCCCTGTCATTTTAAGGCAGGTATTTTTTAATTTTAAACTACAGTCACCACTGCACCCTATGGTTTCTCCTTTCTCTGCTTGTTTTCGGTCGAATGACTGGATATGGCAGTTAGGGGAGGAGCTATATAGCAGCTCTGCTGTGGGTGATCCTCTTGCAACTTCCTGTTGGGAAGGAGAATATCCCACAAGTAATGGATGATCCGTGGACTGGATACACCACAAGATAAATAAATGTATCAGGTAAGCATAAATTATGTTTTTTGTTTTAAATTTACAAGCATTAGCTACGTTCTTACAAATGTAATGTGATCTAGTATTTGTGGGTAGCTAATTGTTGTGAGTGCATACACATACTGATAGCATGGTCAATATGCATCATTATGAGGCATGGCTGTACAGCTTCAGGTAGAACTTGGGATCTCTTTGTTAGTCCATTGAGGTGTGTGCTGTTTCACTAACTACACCATAACTCCTCGTCTGGTAGTTTTGTGCTACATAGACAGCCCAGTACACTATTGGTTTTGAGTGAAAAATTTAAGAGCATTTTGACAGATGGAATCAACTTTTAATTTCTACCTTAAAGGGACATCAACCCCAACAAAATTATTTCATGATTCAGACAGAGAATACAATTTTAAACAACATTCAAATTTACTTCTATTATCTAATTTGCTTCATTCTTTAGATATCCTGTGTTAAAGAAATAGCAATGCACATGGGTGAGCCAATCACATAAGGCAAATATGTGCAGCCACCAATCAGAAGCTACTGAGCCTATGTAGATATGCTTTTCAGGAAAGATTATCAAGAGAATGAAGCAAATTAGATAATAGAAGTAAATTAGAACTTTGTTAAAAATTGTATTCTCTATCTGAATCATTAAAGAAAATGTTGGGGTTTAATGTCCCTTTAAAGACAAATCCAATGTTTCTCCCCCTAATAAACTATCTTGCTTTATTACAGGTACATGATTTCAGTGGAGCCAATCAGAACACTTTGGAGCAGAAGGTTGTGGAACTGAAATAAATTAAGATTTTATTTTCCCTTTTGTTTGTTTTTTAAGAAAAAAAATATAAATCCTCTTCAATTGTACCATTATACCTTAACAATGTATACATTAGCAATATAGTATGCCTATATACAGTATACAAAAAATAGCCTATTAACCAATAGAAGTTATTAGCTGTTAAAAAACTTTTCTTTATTATGGATTGCTCTCTGTGCTCTTAACATACTTGAATATACATAATAAAATGGATTGTTCAAACAGATCTCTCCGTGGGTGTGTGGTGTGTCATATTTTTTTTTAATACATTTTGCAAATAATTAATCTATCTTCTCAATAGTTTAATATTTGCCTCTTTTCACGCACATTTGCATAGCTTTTATGCTTGTGATCTCAAAGGAGAAATAATTTTATTACTCATTTTAATTACCATTTCCTCTTATTTCACAATTGTTTAAGAATGTTTTCTTTGAAGATTACTTTAAACAGCACCTTTCATTACTTGAAGTGCTACTATTATTTAAATGCAAATAAATCAATACCACAATATACAGCTACTTAGGCACATTACATTTGTAAAGCTAATTCGGTTGTTCATAATTAATTGTGCTATACAACTACCAGGAGCTTGTTTCTACATGGTGCGTTTCAGTCTTTACATTCAGTGGTCACTTTATTAGGTAAACTTGTACACCTGCTTGTTAATGCAAATATCTGAAAAGTGAATCATGTGGCAGCACCTCAGCGCATCAGAACATGCAGATATGGTCAAATGACTATGGAATTATTGTTGGTGCCAGACATAGTATTTTGGAGTATTTTAGAAACAGTTGAACTCCTCAGATTTTCACATACAAAAAAGTTCACAGTAACTGAAAAACTATGCATTAGAACAATGCAGAAGAGCATCTCTGAACCCTTAACATGTTTAACCTTGAAGTTGATGGTCTACAGCAGCAGACCAGATTTATAATGGGCACTGGCTCACTAAAACTGGACACTAGAAGATTAGAAAATTCTCAATTTGTGCTGCTTCATGCAGGTGGTAGGGTCAGAATTTAGCGTAAGCATGAATCCATCCTGCCATACATCTATATGTCAACAATCTAAGCTTTTGGTGATGGTGTAGTGATGTGGGGACCATTGTTTAAACTAAGGGACAGTCAAATCCAAATTAAACCCATGATTCAGATAGGGCATGCAATTTTAAACAATGTTACAATTTTCTTTTATCATTAAATTTGCTTTGTCCTCTTGGTATTCTTTATTGAAAGCTAAACCTAGGTAGGCTCATATGCTAAGATCAAAGCCCTTGAATGACGCCTCTTATCTCATTTCACAGTTTTGCACAGCTAGACAGCGCTAGTTCATGTGTGCGATATAGATAACATTGTGCTCACTCCTGTGGAGCTACCTATGAGTCAGCACTGATTTGGCTAAAATGCATGTCTGTCAAAAGAGCTGAAATAATGGGGAAGTCTGCAGAGACTTAGATACAAGGTAATCACAGAGTTAAAAGTATATTAATATAACCGAGTTGGTTATGCAAAACTGTGGAATTGGTAATAAAGGGGTTATCTATCTTTTTAAACAATAAAATTCTGGAGTAGACTGTCCCTTTAAATACCAATCTCCATTCTTAATTGCTACTGTGTGTATATATGTGTGTGTATGTATGTAATATATATATATATATATATATATATGTGTGTGTGTGTATGTATATATATATATGTATATATATATATATATATATAATCTCACAGATGTGCACTCTCACTCAGTCCAACAACTACAGGGTGCTAGTACAAATAAAAAGTGAGAATGAAAACAAACTTGCGCACTCTGCTCTTTTAAAATAATTTACAGTTAACGTTTTGGGGGCAAAGTATCCCCTTCCTCAGACGTGCAAGTTTGTTTTAATTCTCATATAAATATATATATATATATATATATATATATATATATACATTCATATATACACACACACAGTATCTCACAAAAGTGAGTAAAACCCTCACATTTTTTGTAAATTTTGAGTGTACAGCCTGTATAACAGTGTACTTTTGCTGTCCCCTCAAATTAACCCAACACACAGCCATTAATGTCTAAACTGTTGACAACAAAAGTGAGTACACCCCTAAGTGGAAATGTCCAAATTGGGCCCAAAGTGTCAATATTTTGTGTGACCACCATTAGTTTCCAGCACTGCCTTAACCCTCTTGGGCACCAGAGCTTTACAGGTTGCCACTGGAATCCTGGTGGATGTTAGAGACCTTGCGCTCCCCCACCTTCCATTTGAGGATGCCCCACAGATGCTCAATAGGGTTTAGGTCTAGAGACATGCTTTACCAGTCCATCACCTTTACCCTCAGCTTCTTTAGCAAGGCAGTGGTTGTCATGAAGGTGTGTTTGGGGTCATTATCATGTTGGAATACTGCCCTGCTGCCCAGTCTCTGAAGGGAGGGGATCATGCATCCTCTGTATGTTACTGAACATGTTGGCATTCATGGTTCCCTCAATGAACTGTAGCTCCCTAGTGCCGGCAGCACTCATGCAGGCCCAGACCATGACACCATGCTTGACTGTAGGCAAGACACACTTGTCTTTGTACTCCTCACCTGGTTGCCGCCACACACTTGACACCATCTGAACCAAATAAGTTTATCTTGGTGTAATCAGACCACAGGACATGGTTCCAGTAATCCATGTCCTTAGTCTGCTTGTCTTCAGCAAACTGTTTGCGGGCTTTCTTGTGCATCATCTTTAGAAGAGGCTTCCTTCTGGGGCGACAGCTATGCAGACCAATTTGATGCAGTCTGCGGCGTATGGTCTGAGCACTAACAGGGTGACCCCCACCCCTTCAACCTCTGCAGCAATGCTGGCAGCACTTATACATCTATTTTCCAAAGAAACCCTCTGGATATGACGCTGACGTGCACTCAACTTCTTTGGTCGACTATGGTGAGGCCTGTTCTGAGTAGAACCTGACCTGTGAAACCCGCTGTATGGTCTTGCCCACTGTGTTGCAGCTCAGCAACAATTTTTTTTCCAGATTTTCAGCCATGAGGTGCCATGTTGAGCTTCCAGTGACCAAATTTAACACACCTGCTCCCCATTCACACCTGAGACCTTGTAACACGAGTCACATGACACCGGGGAGGGAGAATGGCTAATTGGGCCCAATTTGGACATTTCCCCTTAGGGGTGTACCCACTTTTGTCGCCAACGGTTTAGACATTAATGGCTGTGTGTTGAGTTATTTTGAGGGGACAGCAAATTTACACTGTTATACAGGCTGTACACTCACTACTTTACATTGTAGCAAAGTGTCATTTCTTCAGTGTTGTCACATGAAAAGCTATAATAAAATATTTACAAAAATGTGAAGGGTGTACTCTTTATTTGTGACATACTGTGTGTGTGTGTATGTGTGTGTATATATATATATATATATATTTATATATATTTATATTGTGTGTGATTAAGATAAGGGCAAAGTCAAAAGGAGATTGCTGCAAAACTATGTAATACTAAATAATTAATTGCACTGTTCAATATGCAATACAGCTTGCTTACTCAATGAAAAATGGAGAGAAAGTACATCATAATATACTTGTGTGAACTGCTCACCTTTTCCCCCCGGATTAGGACCTTTAGGTATTCACTGCAGGATCCAACCGAGTCTACTCACGGATCTGCGATATTCAAACGTTGCAGTCCGTTTAGAGTACCATGCCTGCTATGCCTTACACTCACGTCCGTCTTCTTGCCGGGTACGTCATCATTAGCGTGGTTTGGCAGTCACGTGTGGAGCTCCATCCAATTGGAGTAATGGAAGCAAGCTATCCCGAGACATAGGCTGATCTTCTGGCAAGTTCAAAATAATTCTCAAGAAAGGTGCGATCAGTCCGTGTGTTGAATAAAAAATTTCTTTATTGACACAGGTTTAAAAGGACATCAGAGTCCACGGAACATCAGCAAGGGTGTAGTGTGTCAGATTGGCTTACGCATTTCGGCATGAGCCGTAATCATAGCCTTAAGATAAGGGCCCCATTTATTAAAGGCAGGACGGACAAGGTCCACATTATTTAGGGCCCACTTGAAGCCTAAAGCTGCATCCACAATATTTTATATAAGGGTCTGCACCTATTTGTGGGTGCTTGCTTACACCCATTATTTATGGGCATTTTTATATGGGGACATTTTCATTGGGTGTTTAAAGTGTTTTTGTCTTGCATATCTTTTGGGTCAAATGCATATTTCACTAGTTGCAGTAAATAGTTTGATTGTCCTGGGCAGAAACATTGAGGTACAACTCAAACATGTGAAGTTGATAATTATTAGATATATTATGTGCTTGGGCAAAAATATGAATTTCATCCATGCAGGCATTCGGTTCGGACGAATATTTGATGTGGACTTGTTACTCTTATTTCTAAAGGGAACAGCTAATATAGACAATTTAATATTAACAAAAATCTTACATTATAGGATCCGAACAATTAAAACGACCTAATGTTAAAAAACATACAACACCTGTTTGACTAAAATCCAGCATTAAGTGCTTGACCAGCAGTCCCTAACATCAGTCTTAAGTAATATTATGGTAGGATTGAACACTGTATGATGGACAAGTGAATGGTAAGACCCCTGTACATTATAACAAACAAAGGAGCTTATCAACCAAACAATATATCCCCCCCCCCCATTCCACCCAGTTCTTTGATCTTCAAATGAGATTGGTTTGCCTCTGCAACAAACTGTTAAGGGCTTTCCTGAACACCTGGAAATATTACAGTTGGTTTAGAATGAATGCAATAAGCTAGAAAAATATACTGTTCCTGATAAAATTTCAAAATTGTACCCTACACCTTCTGAATTATTATTTGGATAAAACACCTAAATTCATGCAGTAGTGGTCATATAGTCACTTTTGAAAGATGCAATTGAGTGCAAAGCTTACTTTCATTTATAGTGTTTCTTATTTTTTACGGGTCAATGACACATCTTTAGTGATGTCGCGAACCTAAAATTTTGCGTTAGTGAATGGCGAATGCGAACTTCCGCAACTGTTCGCGAATGGGCGAACCGGGTGAACCGCCATTGACTTCAATAGGCAGGTGAATTTTAAAACCCACAGGGACTCTTTCTGACCACAATAGTGATGGAAAAGTTGTTTCAAGGGTACTAACACCTGGACTGTGGCATGCCGGAGGGGGATCCATGGCAAAACTCCCATGGAAAATTACATAGTTGATGCAGAGACTGGTTTTAATCCATAAAGGGCATAAATCACCTAACATTCCTAAATTGTTTGGAATAACATGCTTTAATACATCAGATATGATGTTGTATCGATCAGGTAGTGTAAGGGTTACACCCGCATCACAGTGACAGACCAAACTCCCCGTTTAAAGGGACAGTCTACACCAGAATTTTTATTGTTTTAAAACATAGATAATCCCTTTATTACCCATTTCCCAGTTTTGCATAACTAATACATTTATAATAATATACTTTTAACCTCTGTGATTATCTTCTATCTAAGCTTCTGCAAACTGACCCTTTTTTCAGTTCTTTTGACAGACTTGCAGTCTAGCCAATCAGTGCCTGCTTCCAGATAACTTCTTGTGCACGAGCACAGTGTTATCTATATAAAATACGTGAACTAACACCCTCTAGTGGTGAAAAACTGTTAAAATGTAATCTGAAAGAGGTGGGCTTCAAGGTCTAAGAAATTAGCATATGAACCTCCTAGGTTAAGCTTTCAACTAAGAATACCAAGACAACAAAGCAAAATTGGTGATAAAAGTAAATTGGAAAATTGTTTAAAATTACATGCTCTATCTGAATCATGAAAGTTTATTTTGGCCTAGATTGTCCCTCAAACGCACCGCAAACGACCGCAAACAGTCCATTTGCACAACCGCAAACTCCCTATTTTTTTAAATCTACACTACTGTTACACCAGATATGAGTTGCACTGGGGTGACACTGTGCCCTGGCAGGCAGGCACTGAAACGCACACGTGTGAAGGAAACTGACTGCTATTATTTAACACAGTCAAAAAAGTGTTTTTTTTTTTAAATATACACTACTGTTACACCAGATATGAGTTGTGGCACTGGGCAAGTGGGCACAGTATACGCTGTGAGCCTGACACACACGCTGGCAGGCAGGCAGGCAACTGCAATTAGATTACACATGAAAAAAAAAAAAAAAGCAGACTGATGTTCTAGCCCTAAAAAGGGCTTTTTGGGGTGCTGTCCTTACAGCAGAGATCCGATGAGTCCTTCAGGACTGTAGTGGACACTGAATACACTAGCCTAGCTATCGATTTCCCTATTAAATCAGCAGCAGCTACACTGTCCCTCCTCTCACTAAGAATGCAGCTTCCAAATGAATCTAAAATGGATTCTGTCCAGGAGGTAGGAGGGTCTGGGAGGGAGGGTCTGCTGCTGATTGGCTGGAATGTGTCTTCTGACTGTGAGGTACAGGGTCAAAGTATTACTCAATGATGACGAATAGGGGGCGGATTGAACATTGCATATGTTCGCCCTCTGCGGCAAACGTGAACAAGCTATGTTCGCCGGGAACTATTCGCCGGCGAACAATTCGCGACATCACTACACATCTTTTGTTATCTATGTGTTTGCATATTAAATCTACTGAATGTTATGTTGATATTTTAGAGATGATATCTATACTACGGGATGGGCGAATGTTTCTAAAAATTCAAAAAAATTTTTTTTTTTGATACATTCGTTCGTTCTAATTGAATTTCGAATTTTTAAATAACATTCTAACATTCTATTTTCAAATTTTCATTTTGGATTTTTCAATGAAATTCGAAACAATTCTTTCGAATAATAGAATGTTTAGCTATGTATTCATTCAATTTCGAAATGTGACATTCAAATTTGAATGTGACATTCAAATTCGAATGTAAGATTCAAATTTGAAATAGTATTTCTAGTCTACAACTGTGTTTAATAAATGTAATATTCGAATGCTACATTTCAATTCGAATGTAACATTCAAATTCAAAATAGTATTTCTAGTCTAATACTGTGTTTCATAAATGTAATATTCAAATTCAAATGTGACATTCAAATTCGAAATAGTATTTCTAGTCTAATACTGTGTTTAATATATGTAATATTCGAATGTCACATTCAAATTCAAAATAGTATTTCTAGTCTACAATTGTGTTTTAATAAATGTAATATTCGAATTCGAATGTCACATTCGAATTTGAATGTCACATTCAAATTCGAAAGTGACATTCGAAAACTGTAAAAAACATTCAATAATAGAATTTTTAAGAATATTCGTTCTTGTCAACATTCTATTATGTAAATTGAATTTCTACAATAACATTCGTTCTAACATTTGAATTCAAATATAAACACATTCACCCATCCCTAATCTATACTTCAAAAAAGGTTTAAATTTTGCTGTCATATATTTGATTCTATCTTTTATGGCAGAAGCTACTGCAGATATATTGAGGTTCAATAACAGCTTATATGGCTAAAAAAGCACTATGACTAAAGCACTGAATAGTTAATAATGGTTATAACATTATGTCTGTGGTCTGCCTTTTGAGAGAAATATTGTTTATTTTGTTTTTTTGACAAAAGCTAAAATCTAGGTAAAAGTATGTAAAATGATTACTTTTAACTATAATTCCTGAATTGAGTCCCATCATTTTTGAAGCTTTTATAACTTTATCTTCTAGAGATAATTTTTGACTACTCATTGCAGTATCTTTCTAAACCAAAACGCAAATATAGTGGGAAATGAGCTGTCTTTTCTAATCATAATCAATGTAGTTATTTGTCATGTTAGAATTTGATCTTCAAATGCCTATTGCACATTCCCATTTACACAACAGATTATAAATACTTGAAATTCAGTCTACAGAATTAAGATATTTAGTTTCTGGCAATGCTATCTGGCTGCTCAGTGGCTCCTATGTCCTTCATGAAGATTTTGGTAGCACTTGTTTCAATCATACAAGAAAGTGACCCAGAGATCTGTAATTATATAGACAACACCCTTTTTATTCACTCATACAAAAAAAAAAAAAAGGATCTTGTCAGGACAGTCGGCTTAATAAATTGCAGAAAAAAATCAACATTATGGTATATATGAGCAAATACAGGATGAGACAGTTTCTTTTAAAGTACAAATAATTCTTACAATAAGCTATTTATTGAATAAGATAAATCCAAACCATTTTACTCATAATCCATCTGAGATTTACATACAAAGACTGATTTCTATGAGTTTGTGATCAAATCATAAGTATTTGATAATAGTCAATCTCTTAGTGGAGCCTTGGTTTCAGATACAACATATAACTTTAAACAACTTTCTAATTTACTTCTATTATCAAATTAGCTTTATTCTCATTATAGCCTTTGTTGAAAGAACATCAGTACACTACTGTTTGCTAGCTGAACACATCAGTTTAGCCAATGATAGAAGGCTTATATGCTGTTGAGTGAGGCATTGAAGAAATAGCACTATGGAGACCACCCCAAGCTAGCGATTGCAGGGACAGGTGTCAGTGGGGTGCCTCCATGTTTTAAGATTCATGCTGCAGCTGGATGCCTACATGTGAAGCTATCCAGCAACAGTGCATTAACAGTGAAACATGTTACTGTGTATATAATCACTGTGACACAGTCTTATTGATTGCATACTTAAAATGGAGCCTGGCTACTGTCATGCTAGGTGCCTCAGGAGTGAGGCAGTCCAAGGAAGTTCGATAAAGTGCCCCATTGTCATCTGATCACTGTGACAGCCAGTCATAGTGATCATATTTCAAAAATAACAAACCATTTTTGTTAGCATCAGCTTGTCTTGACGCCTTCACTTTTCTCTCTGTAAACATATCAGATATAAAAGTGTGAAATGTATTTTAATTAAGTGTATGTGTGTATATGTATATATATATATATATATATATATATATATATATATATACACTTAAATATATGGTGTATATAGGTGGTAAGATAGGAGCGCCAAAAGAGGCAAGGCCAGAGGTTTAGTGGAAATATGTGGTATAACGTAATTAGTAAAGTTAGAGTCTGAATAAGTTCCCTGAAATAGTGGACCACAGTGATTTTGTCCGTCCTTCTTATAATATTATTGAGTTTGTTTAAAAGCGTGGACTCCAAGCGTCTAGCGCTTTGGATTGGGGGGGTGGATGTTAATGTGTACTATGAAGGCATATATAGGTGCAGGATAATTTAGAAATCGAAAAAATTGGCTATATATAGTTATATTAGATGACACAGAGCATACGTCTTCCAAATAAAATATCACAATTTTAATACAGTTATGTGCAATTTAGTACATCATATCCGGTTAAAAACAAGTTACATGCAAGAATATGGATCCATAAAACTATACAATAATTCGATATATTAAAAATATTGAATAAAAATATGTATTAAGAACAATAATGTGTATTAAGAACAATAATGCGGTGAAAGTTCTGTATGCTAGAGATAGTCGAGGTCTCTCTGACAAAGTCCCTACGTCTGTCGCGGGGAGGGCAAGCTAAGGTACAGCTGTACAGCAAATATGCTAATAGGATAGATTTGCTAGTAAGGTGGCTGTATGAACATAGCAGTTTAAAAAGTAGCGAATAGTAAGGCAATATGATAATGATACACAAATGTACAAATGAAAATAATACACAAATGTACAAATAAAAACCTCAATTGTGTACAAGAACAAATAATGATCAAATAATGATCCAAAAAACAAATTATGATCAAATAATAGTCCAAAAAACAATCCAGAAAATGTGTTCTTTAAATGAAGGTGTGGACAGTCCAAATTAATGTGAGGTGATTCAATCCGTGAAAAAACACAAAAAAAGCAATGTAGTAAAGTCCATAAAGATGTTGAAAAAGTTGTAATCCTTATGGTGATGTCTCAAAAATAATAAGAATATCCAAAATGTGAAAATATAAAGATATAAAAAATATAAAATATATATATATATATATATATATATATATATATATATATATATATATATATATATATATATATATATAAGGATGTCCAATATAAAATCTCCAAAATGTCCAATATAAGTGACTAGTGTATACACAAAATTATAAACGTGATCACTGAGAAAACAAAAATCTGTAGTTCTTATTGTAGTGCACAATGGTATAAAAAAATTATAAAATGCACAAAATAGAATAAAAATAGAAAAATATGAAAGAAAAAAGGGGAAGAACTTCCTCAAAACCTGTAAACAAAAAATAACAACATAGTGTGATATTGTTAAAAATAGGCAATAATAAAAAGGAGTAATGCTCACCATATACTTGTCAACGCGTTTCGGCCTGCAGTTGAGGCCTTTCTCAAGACTAACATATGGTATGGGTGAGCACCAGCCTTTATACCTTCTTTCTATCCAATAATTTTTTGCAAATTGCGCCAAAATTTTTGCGCCAAAATTTGGCGCCAAAATCCTTGTTCTTCCGGGATTTTGACCCGGTAGTGTTACCCCTGAAGTGTTTTACAAATTTCTTTACTTTAATTTGTTTTAATTTGCCCAGTTTTTAAGTAATGTGGCTGTAGGTGCTTATTTTGTGCTCCTAAAATTGTTAGGTGTGGCTATTACCTATGTTATAGTGCAATTTTGTTTCCTAACGAATTTTCCTGTATCAAATATGGTGTGACACAGCACCGGAAGTGAGATAGTTGTACACTTCCGGTTCGGCCGCTCACCGGAAGTCATGTTGTTGCTTACTTCCGGTTTAGTCGCTCCACCGGAAGTCGGGTAATTGTGCACTTCCGGTTCGGTCTTTAGACCTTTTTTTGGTTTTTAGATCTTGATCATCTTCCTTAAAAGCGGAAGTTGGGTTGCATATTCCCATTTTGTTTATTGTACCTTTACTTATAAATTCTCCTGGGTAACATTAGGTTTGATATTTCGTTTTAAAGCTTTGATTGGTTAGAAAGTCGATTAGAGGTTATATTGTCATTGTATGACAAAATCTAACCTTAGTTCTATAGTTGAAGAAGATAGTTATTGGGAGATGTTCTGTGTTTCTATGGTGCATATAATTCTTATAGACTTATAGGATTTCTGCCTGCACCTATATGTCTAAAAGTCACATAGTTAGAATGCCATGTTATTACGAACAAAAAATAAATAGATAAGAAAATAAAATAATTGAAAAATTCTTATATCATATCAGATCACATATTAGAGTAACATATTAGCACCTTACAATGATATAATATAATGTGTTGAATCTTACAAAATGGTTTAAGCTTGAGCCCCCCCTATATAATATAGAGTGGAGCAAGAAGTCACTGGGTCATTGTAGTACTGATTGAGGATTGGAAGATTGGGTTATGTATTATTAAACAGCTGGTCAGGTGTCTAATTTAAGTATGTGGATTGTGGTTCTGTGAGTAGAGATCTACCATACTATTCCTGTATGAGTTTTTCCAACAACTTAAATATATACCTAGGAAGGCTCAGAAGCAGCAATCGACTACTGGGAGCTAGATGTGTATTGTTGGCCTCTTGTCATTGGCTCACCTGATCACCTGATATGTTCAGCTAGGTCATACTATGAATAATGCATTGCTGCTCCTTCAACAAAGGATACCAAAATAATGTAGCAAATTTGATGATCAAAATAAATTGGAAAGTTGTTTAAAATTGTATGCTCTATCTGAATTATGAAAGAAAAAAATTGGGTTTCATGTCCATTTAATAAAAAAAACAAAATACCCTTAAAAAACATCATCTTAAAGCTGGATTATATAAATATTTTTTTTCTGGGTACAATATACTTATACAAACGGATGCATAGAAAAAACAAACAAACATGAAAAACTGCCTTGTGTAGAAAATTTAATTAAACTCCCTGCTCCGAAGATGGTTGTGTAGAATTGTCTCGGTCACTCTAATCCTGCACTTATTACTACAGTCTAATGTTATTTGTTGACAGCCCATGCAGCTTTGATATTCATTACAATTTGTAACAATGTTATAATGTTTAGTCTCTTCAGCTATTGCTTGCTAAACATGCATCTGTTATTTCAGTGTTTTTAATTTGCATTTGTCTTGTTCTGTAATCAAAACCTTTTATTTTTTTATAATTCATTGCATTAATGAATAACAAGGAAGGGGATTAACATAGTAACATAGTAGATGAGGTTGAAAAAAGACCGAAGTCCATCGAGTTTAACCTATACAAATATAAAATACAAAAAGCTCCAGTTAAAGTGAAGGTCAATTTTCATGTGAAAGTGCCCGGTTTTTAAAAAACTATTAAAAACAGGGGCACTTTCATTCATAAAAATTGACATAGCACCGTATTTTAAAAATACTTACCTTGTTCTTCTGAAACGCCGGATCGCCGTTCTGAAACGATGCCCCGCCTGCCTCTTCCTGGTTTACTTACCCAGCAATGACGAAACCGGCTTCCTCTAATCACGGCATTGCCTCAGGCAATGATTTCCCCGGGGTGGAAGCCGGAATAGTCATAGCTGACGTATGAAGAGGCTTGTGACAGGCTGGTGAAGCACTGGAGCGGCTTCAAGAAGAAAAGGTAAGTATATTTTAAAAAAATGGCTGAAATGTCAATTTTCATGAATGAAAGTGCCCTTGTTTTTAATAGTTTTTTAAAAACCGGGCACTTTCACATGAAAATTGACATTCACTTTAAGCATAAATAATCCCACTAAAAGGTGACCCATTTAATACAAGCAATCATATCCATGAATTTTGTTTCTATAAGCAATTTTTAAATGTATCTAGGGTATTAGCATTCACTTCCTCCTTTGGTAATGAGTTCCACAATTTTATTGCTCTTACAGTGAAAAAACATTTCCATTGCAGGAGATAAAGGGGCCAAATTATTATTGGGCGAGCGGACGTGATCTGATATTGCGGATCATGTTTGCTGCACATCGATAAATGCCGACAGCATACGCTCTCAGGATTTATCATTGCACCAGCACCGCCCCCTGCAGATTTGCGCCGCTAGCAAGGGATATCAATCAACCCGATCGTTTTCGATCAGGTTGATTTCTGGCGATGTCTGTCCACCGCCTCAGAGCAGACGGACAGGTTATGGAGCAGCGGTCTTTAAAAACCCGCCTAGGCTGTCCAGACTCCTGGAACTCCAAGTCAGCCACCTCACAATGGACACCCGCCTAACCCCTCTCAGGCTGGCCGGGTTCCTGGAACTCCCGGTCAGCCACAGAACAGCAGGACAAGCGCTAACTTTACCCCTGGTCACTCCAGCAGCCTGTTGCCCCAGAGCTCCGCTATTTTTAGGATTGGTAGCCACTAGGAAGGACAAGAGGTGGGGGAATTTCCGGAGGGGAGCTCTTTTGGGAACCGGGGTTTTAGACACCTCTAACCCCATAACTTCAACGGACTGTATCTCCGTTCCCCAGTAACTAATCAAGCCGCTTTTTGGACTGTGGCATCTGGGGACCGAGAGCTTTCAAATGACACATGGGAAGTGTCACAGAAACCGTCACCCATGGGTCCTTGGATTCTGTGGGACTATGGCTGCTATGGAGGTGCTGGTCTGTCTGGAGGGGCTTTGTGTATAAAAGAGTGTGTGTTTTCCAATAAAATCTGTTCCTGTTTCACCTGAATGCTAGTATGTCTAGTTATTTGGGTGTGCTCCAGCTAAAATCACTTTCCTGGGCTACATAGCAGCCAGGCAGAAGAAGGACACTCTGGCAGAGCTACCTAGTCTGGGTAACCAGAGTCTGCCACAGGGTGGGACCCTGAATACTGGTGCTGTCAGGCATCAGGGATTGCTACAGGCTGTGGTCACTTGCCAGCTACATAGCTGCAGTCAGTAGGGAGGAAGCAGGACCCTTTTGGCAGAGCTACCCAGTCATGGTAGCCGGGGTATCTGTAACATTGGCTGGCAGCGGTGGGATGCTTCCAAGTTCCTGGAACATTCAAACCACCACCTAAAGACCAGTTTGGATGGAGACCAGAGGAAAGACTGTGGGTCCCAAGAGCAGACCAGCCCTCACAAGAGAAATGCTGGAAGGTGACCAGGCAGCTGGTGGGTTGGATGATGAACAGGGCCACGAGCAACCTCCTACACTGTCTAGCCCGGCACCTAGTACTGCATCTACTCCGGGGACACCTGCATCCGACATAAAAAGGGAAGTGGAGTTGTGACTGGCGCTGTATGATGCCTGGCCATCTCAGGAGGTCATTACAAAGATAGTCTCAGAGGTTACCAGCTCAGGTTAGTGGAGCTTCACCAGTCTACAGGAGGTGTTCCTTCCGCCTCCAAGGTGCAGGCTCCCGAGCACCCAAGTTACCCCATGGAGCCTTCCGGGCCTACAAAGAAGAGGAGGAAGATATTGATTGCTATCTTCAGGTTTTTGAGACCCAATGTGAACTGCAGGGGGGCGCCCACGCCGATCGACTATCGGTCCTGATTGGTAAGCTGTCTGGACAGGCTTTGGCCGCTTTTCATTCCACCCCTCCAGATGACCAGAAAGACTATGGCAAGGTTAAAGACCGTATCCTTACTCATTATGGACTCATCGGCAGCCTTTCAGAGTGAACCCACCGGTTCACTAGGTCAATGGCCTTCTGGCTAGCTGGCTGTCAAGCTACACTGTAACAGAAGTGGCACAGCTTTTCCTCCTGGAGCATTTTTACAACCATTTTCCAGTCGAGGTCAAGGAATGGATCCATGATTGAAGGCCCACCACAACAGACCAGACAGCTGTTCTGGCAGACCAGTATGCAGACGCCCATCGCCCGGTTCCCTCTGACCGCCAGACAAGATTCCGCCCGGCTCCCACTGCCATCAAGCCCATGGTGGCTCCCAACAGGCCCTCGGCCCAGCCTGTCTTTATCCCCCCAGCAAGAGTCAGGGATTCCCGAGGATGCATCTCCTGTGGGCAGCCTGGATATTTGAGGCAGGAACCGACTTCATCCAGCAGCCCAGCAAAGACACCCCCAGCCCACCTCCTGGGTAACCGCTCCAGTCCGGACCTCCCAAGCTGCGGCCCACTATATGTATGCCCCGGCCCTAGTGGACTACCCCGATTGGGCTGAAGAGGAAATTGGCACCCTACATGAAGCTAACTTGGTGGCCTCTGATAACAGTCAGCACCACTACCAGACTGTTTGGGTCAATGGGAAGGCAGCCCAAGGATTAAGGGAAGAGTGCTTCCAATGGGAGAATGGCTTGCTGTACCAGGTTTCCCAGAGGAAGAAAGGGCCAGTGCCCAAGTGACAGCTGGTAGTACCGACAAGGTATCGGTCCAACCTTTTGCGCATAGGGCATGACATCCCCCTGGCCAGCCATTTGGGCAGCTCTCAAACCCACCACTGCCTTTCCCAAATCTTTTTCTGGCCAAGAATCACAAAAGAGATTAAGGCCTATTGCAGAACGTGTGTGGTATGCCAGAAAGTAGGGAAGACCAGGGACCATACCAAAGCCCCCATAAACCTCCTCCCCATTATTGACGAACCCTTTCTATATAGATATAGTAGGGCCCTTATCTCACCCCAGTCCCTCCGGGAAAAAGTACATACTCACGGTGGTAGACTATGCCACTAGGTATCCAGAGGCAGTCCCCCTGATGAATATCCAAGCAGAGGCAATGGCTAATGCGCTGCTGCAGATATTCACCAGGGTGGGCTTCCCTGAGAAATGGTCTCGGATCGGGGACTCAGTTCACCGCCGAGGTCACCCAAAAGTTTTGGGAACTGTGCGGGATCCAACCCCTGTTCATTGCCCCATATCACCAATGGGCTTTGTGAAAGGTTCAACGGGACCCTGAAGCAGTTGCTTTGGACATTCTCTGCACTCACAAATACTGGGACAGGTACCTGCCGCACCTCCTATTTGCCTACAGAGAGGTGCCCCAGGAATCTACCGTTTTTTCCCCCTTTGAGTTGTTGTATGGCCAGAAGATCAGGGGACCCCTAGACCTGTTGAGAGCCAACTGGGAGGGGTCAGAACAGATGAGAGGACCCTCCGTTGTGGAGTATGTCCTAAAATTCAGAGACTGGCTGATAGACCTCACTGCCATGGTGCGGGCGAACCTTCAGGCTACTCAGGGAAACCAGAAGCGGTGGTACGACCGTAATGCTCATAGCCGAATTCTGGTAGTAGGGCAGAAGGTCCTAGCTTTGAAGCCTGTCAAAATGGACAAGCTACAGGCTTTGTGGCAAGGATCCTACAAGGTGGTGGAACAACTGAATAACACCACCTACCTTGTAGCCAAATGTTCATATGAACGAGTTCAGCAGACCTTTCATGTGAACATGCTCAAGGTATATGAAGACCGACCCAAGGACGTGGCCACTATCTGTGCTCCGGCTGTGGAGGACTCAGAAAGCCTTCCCATGCCGGAGCTCCCCGGTCCAAAGAGGCTTGACAAAGGCTCTGCTAAGAGCTGAAACGTTGCCGGAACTACTTTCTTCACACTATTGTGGCTCACTAAGGACACCGTACTCCAGGAAACACTGAAGCAACAAACGGACATCACACAGCTGAGGGTGGAATTCCAGAGTTTGTAGGGTAGAGGAGCTTGGCGGCTTTCTTCCCATCACACACAGAGGGTTCCCAGAGCTGTTTCATGCTGGCGGTATAACTGCTACACCTGATTACAAAAACACTTGGAGCTCCTGAACAAATTAAGGTACTATTTCTTCAGCGGCTATAACTTGCGCAGGATTGCCGTTTTACACCAATCCTAAAACGTTGAAATTGAATTGAGCATCATTGTTGCAGCTCATTGTTATTTTGCTTAAATCACCAGGATTCGTTTTCTCTCATTAGTACTGCTTTTTTGCTTTTTTGCTTCCTTAAGCCTGTCTGCAGCAGAGGCTAAGTATTTTGAAGTGTCTTTAGAGGTCTTCTCTCTACATAGATAGGTCACTTACAGAGAATCACTTATTTTATACAAACAAGTTTTTATGCATTTATTTATGTACATTTAGTATTGCCTTTTTATATTTATCTCATTGTATGAATTATTTCGTTTACAACTCTTTTAATACATTTAGTAAAGTCTAATTAAATTATATTTTAACATTCATTTCAATTGGCTGTTGATTTTTTTTTTTTGATCATTTACCTATCATTTGTTAAAAGATTTTTTTTTTTCCCTTGATCATTTACCTATCATTTGTTAAAAGATTTTTTTTCATATGTATTAGGACATAATCAACTCATATATTTTTTTGACCTGCCCTTTAAGGCGCCCACAGTACTTGTTTTTTCACTTCTATATACTCCCTTAGCTACTGAGCTCCTGTAAGAGCTCTGGTTCCTGGGTTCACCTACTGGAGCCTGGTCGTAGGTCCAGGGCGCAGAGCAGAAGGTGAGATACCAGCCCAGCAGCGGTGGTTCGTAGAGTCTGCGTTACTTATGGTGGCTACGCAGCAGTTAGAGTGTCTACGGTGCTGCTGCTCCTTGGGTGAGCGCTAGGAGCATCCTTTTCTACGGTCCAACTTCCAGCCAGCCTGGAGGCAACCGTAACATTTGGCGGCAGCGGTGGGATAGCGTCCTAGCGCAAGGAGCAGCACCACAACAGCACTGGTATCGTAGGAGAGTTATTGAGGGCAACGCTAGCCACTGCGCAGCGTCCCTACCTACAGCAGCATGGAGCTGACAAGACACTGGTCAGAACCCTGTGAAGAGCACCTCAACCTGATCCGTCGCTATGAGGGCGCTGATTTCATTCCAGAGGTAAAGAGGCGGCTAGTCTGATATGGTCCAGACCCTGCGCAGGAGGTAGTCAGTCGAATCATCCAAAAATTGGCTACTGAGAACGAAGCGGCACGAGCCTTTGAGCGCCAACTGTGGAGTTTGGGGGTATGGACACCTGCTCTCCAGCGAGAAAATGAGTTACAGGGGGCAGAGACAGTTGGTCCTGTCCCCCAGCAGCAGAGTGAATTGCAGGGAATTGGGAGCCCAGACTCCATTCCCCAGCGGCAGGCTGAGTTACAGGGGGCAGAGACAGTTGGTCCTGTCCCCCAGCAGCAGAGGAATATGCAGGGAATTGGGAGCCCAGACTCCATTCCCCAGCAGCAGGCTGAGTTACAGGGGGCAGAGACAGTTGGTCCTGTCCCCCAGCAGCAGAGGAATATGCAGGGAATTGTGAGCCCAGACTCCATTCCCCAGCGGCTGGAAGTATGTATGGGAGAGGAGCTTGTTACCCCCTCTCCCCAGCGGCAGCTTAACGCACCAGGGGGAGACAGTAAGCCCCACAACCGTGCAGATGGGACCGTGGTCTCTGATCTTACAGCACAGGGGGCAGAGACAGTTGCTCCTGTCCCCCAGCAGCAGAGTGAATTGCAGGGAATTGGGAGCCCAGACTCCATTCCCCAGCGGCAGGCTGAGTTACAGGGGGCAGAGACAGTTGGTCCTGTCCCCCAGCAGCAGAGTGAATTGCAGGGAATCGGGAGCCCAGACTCCATTCCCCAGCGGCAAGCTGAGTTACAGGGGGCAGAGACAGTTGGTCCTGTCCCCCAGTAGCAGAGGAATATGCAGGGAATTGGGAGCCCAGACTCCATTCCCCAGCGGCAGGCTGAGTTACAGGGGGCAGAGACAGTTGGTCCTGTCCCCCAGCAGCAGAGGAATATGCAGGGAATTTGGAGCCCAGACTCCATTCCCCAGCGGCTGGAAGTATGTATGGGAGAGGAGCTTGTAACCCCCTCTCCCCAGCGGCAGCTTAACGCACCAGGGGGAGACAGTAAGCCCCACAACCGTGCAGATGGGACCGTGGTCTCTGCACTTACAGCACAGGGGGCAGAGACAGTTGCTCCTGTCCCCCATCAGCAGAGTGAGATGCAGTGGATTGGGATCCCAGTCTCCATTCTCCAGCTAACTCCTAACTTGGGCCCAGGGTTAACAGTGGAGATGTTAACCCCCACTGACCCCCACGTTCCATTTGCCACCGGGCAGGACTACGCCCCAATGCCCCCAGCAGAAGAGCTGGCATTAGGACAGAGCGCTGCTGGCCTCTGCCCTACAGACCCCCTTGTTACAGGACTGGCCTGCAAACCCCTCACCCCAGCAGAAGCGCTGGCACCAGGGCAGAGTGCCGCTGGCCTCTGCCCCCCAAGTACCACCAGCTATTTGCCCAGCTGCGCCAGGAAGGCCGAGGATGCTACACTTTCATCCTACAAACTGGAACCTACAGGCCAGTACTACTTATTGTGGGGGGGCTACTTTGCTGCTAATGTTTATTTGTGGGTGGGTTACGAGACTAACTTAGGCACTGACCGACAGAAGGTCAGGTGCCTGGTTAGTCTCCCTCCAAAAGGGGAGATATGTTACAAACTGCTATTTGTAACTGGCCCTTTAAATGGAAAATTGCCCTGCTTCCCTGGATTTTGGAGAAGCCTATTTGCCAGCCTCCTTCCTCATGACTATGGCCCCTGGAAGATTGTGCCCCTGAGAGTATATTAACTTTTATTGGGTGTGTATGGCCCTTTAAGAACCGTCTGGGGACATATTGTGACTTTGGTGAACAATGCCCCTTTAAGACTATGTCCCCAGACCTGTGAAATGACTTGTCCCTGGCTTTCTCCCACTTGGTTCAGTTTCATTGTGTGCCATTAAGAGTTAATTTTGTTCAATTCTAAATACAAGTTTGCTGGGATCAGCTCTAATTAGGTTTAGTGATAAACCTTACCATTGTCTAATCAGACCTATTCTGTCCCTCTAACTTGCAGCTTTGACTCATGTTTGTAGGGGCCAGCTATAATCACTACAGGGATTGCTATGCTCTATATACTCCCTTAGCTACTGAGCTCCTGTAAGAGCTCTGGTTCCTGGGTTCACCTACTGGAGCCTGGTCGTAGATCCAGGGCGCAGAGCAGACGGCGAGATACCAGCCCAGCAGTGGTGGTTCGTAGAGTCTGCGTTACTTATGGTGGCTACACAGCAGTTATAGTGTCTACGGTGCTGCTGCTCCTTGGGTGAGCGCTAGGAGCATCCTTTTCTACGGTCCAACTTCCAGCCAGCCTGGAGGCAGCCGTAACAGTTATCACCCAAACTTTGAATCAAATTTCCAGTGGGGATCGAGGCAAACAAATATTACAAGTTTGTTAGCATGCCTGTGGAATGTAAATTCCAGATATGTGTGAACAGTATGGCAGACTTAGAAATTTCCATATATCATCAATCTTTCTTAAATACAATAAATGTACAAATAAATCACAAAATAAAAAATAAGATAATATAAATGTGAAAAATGTGAACTAAAAGTTCATTGAATAGTTAGAAGGATATATTCACTCCTGAAGGAATGTTCAGCAGTTGATGTCTTCAATTTCGTCCTTAAATAGAATAATGAAAGAAAAAACACAACATAGTGTAATTCTGTAGCCCACTTGGAATAAATATTGAAGTACGGAAAAGTGATTACTCACATTTGGTGGAGCCAATCCAAGCTCAGGGTAATGCGCACACCTACTTTATACTGGTAGTCAAACAGTATCTCACACAAAGGTAATAAAAAGAAATATTTATTAAAAAATCATAAAAACGTCACAAATGCACAATTGACACCATACATTGAGGACTTCTGAGTGACAATACAGTGGTTATCACTCTAAGGAGAAAAACTATGAGCTGGATGGATGCGGATGGAAGGCAGAAGATTAACCGCTGACCAGCCACAAACTAATACCAGCAAGGAATTACTCCGCCTCTGGCATTACAAGCAAATGATAGATGTAGTGGTGAGATAAAAGTTCTAAGAGTTCCGAAGTACGTTTCGCTTTACAGATTTCTCAAGCAATAAAGTGTGCATGTCCGTAATGTCTTTTATACCCCAGCTTGTCATCAAACTGGAAGTATCAAATGTATAGTCTGCCATTTTGGAAGAGGGCAGATTGCCAATATATATGGGTGTTAAATTCATAGTATCCCCAATATATGGATGGAGAAGTTGAGGAAATAGATAACAATGTAACATTTCATAACAAATAGAAACAAAATATAACTGAAACATATACTATGACATAATATCTCTAATACAATCATGTAACCATATTATACAGCAGTACAATTCATATGATATCTTAACATTGAATGGACAATAAAAATGAAAATGAGTATAGATATAGATCACAGAGGGATTATTTACAACTAGAAGTGCTTATTATTAATTGAATTACTTTCATACTATTATTCTTGATATTATAAGAAGTGATGGACTTCAAAATCCTTGTTTAGTCCGTTGGGTATGAAACTATCCATAATATGGATCCATTTCATCTCCATCCGTCCCAAAGTGTTTTGCATATCACCTCCTCTTCAGGTAGACTCTATCTTTCTTATACCTAGGAATTTTAAATCTTTTATTTTCCTATTATGTTTCTTATCAAAATGTGCAGAAACAGTGTGATTTGGAAATCCTTTTTCGATGTTATATATGTGTTCACTGAGTCTAGTTTTTAGTAATCTTGAGGTACGTCCTATATATATAAGGTCACATGAACAACGTAATAAAATAAATTACATTTTTGCAGCTACATGTGATAAATTGTTCTATATCATAGCTTTTTTTTTACCATCTTTTGAATAAAATTTATTACATATTCTAGTTGCTGATTTCATTTGTTTACATGCATTACAGAATTGACACCTTCTAAAACCCATCTCTGATGGAAGGAGCCATTTTTTAGTTGATTGTTTTTCATATGGGCCTCTTGGCATGTTAGAAAGTTGTAACTTAAGATTAGGAACTTTTTGAAACATTATATTTGGGCCATCCCCTAAGAGACCTGAAAACCCTGAGTCTCGAGAGAGGATGCCCCAATGTTTTTGAATGATATCCCTTAGTTCCTTACTTTGTGTACTGTGCTGAAATACTAACCTATTTGCTAGTTTCTCATTGTTGTGATATGTTGTCACCTTATTTTTAGTTTTGTATTGTAATAATTCCTAAGTATGCACCAAACATACTGATTTACAGACATCATTACACATTATAAACATTCATAATATTTTCTGGATATAATAGGTTTGAATGCATTATTACTCTAAAGTGACACCTTGGATTATTTTGGGACTAACAATTATTATCCATCCATATTGAAGATCCTTGTTTGGTAATGTTATTATTATGGAACCAATTCAGCGTTTCTGCTAAATAGAACATACTATGCTGATATACCTCACTGGACCGTTATGATACTCTATATCCCAAGTAACCACAATTTTATCTTATATTAGCAAACATTTAATTCCCTCTAAGGACAATTATCTATGTTTTACAATTAGAGGGGCAAATATTTGCCATACCTGCAGGCTCTATGATATTTAATTAGAACTTGCAGTATTGAATACCCAGTCACTACGAGTATTCGTACATATTTTTGATATTTATTTCCACACTTATGGTATAATATCTGTACCACATCACCCTAATAAGAGCTTTTGTTTTTAATCTGCACATCCCTTAATTTTATCTCCATTTTATGTGTATGTAATAAAAGTTATATTTTATTTATCTCAGAGATCTTTCTAAATCATTTGGTGATCATTTCTAACTTAAATATACTATATGTCATATATGCCTACAATGAGTGCTATAAGTGTATTCTAGAATGGGTACTCAATCCATTCCATCTTGCCTTTGAAATTAAATAATACACAGCACCACCCACCCTAACTTATATATACAGCAGATAAGCTGATCAATGTATTGAGGGTGTAGTCATTAATAAAAAATTTCAGGTAGTGCTATTGAACCACTCTTTTGTCCTGAAATACTAACCTATTTGCTAGTTTCTCATTGTTGTGATATGTTGTCACCTTATTTTTAGTTTTGTATTGCAATAATTCCATTCTATCTAAATCTGTCACTTCTTGTATCTTGTCATCTAAAAAAAAATTTGAATAATTTTTTTCTAGAAATAGTTTCTTTAAAATTTGAGACTGTTCCTGATATGTGACTTTATCCTTACAGTTACGTCTCAACTGGACGAATTGGCCTTTAGGTATATTGGTCAACCAGTGTCTCTGATGGCAACTGTTCAGATTAATATAATTATTAACATCGATACTTTTAAAGAAATTTTTTATTTTTAACATATTATTCTCAATATAGATTTCTAAATCCAGAAATTCCACATTAGTTTTACTATATTTCCAGGTAAGTGCCAATTTAAATTCATTTATTTTTACGTATTCCATAAACTCTAATAGTTGGCTTTCGCTCCCTGACCAAATAAAGAACAGGTCATCTATATAGCGATAATAAGACACCAGATATTGCGCCCATGGGGAATTATAGATATAATGGTTTTCCCAATTTGCCATGTACAAGTTGGCATAACTGGGCGCAAATCTGGTGCCCATCGCCGTACCGCCGACCTGAAAATAGTAATTATTATTAAACCAGAAATTATTGGTCTCCAGGATTATTCTAATACCTTCAAGAATGAATTCCAATTGTTTAGGGTCTAGTGTTGCATCTTTTTCCAATATATTTTTAACCGATAAGATCCCTAAGTTTTTATCTATGATGGTATATAATGATGAAACATCGCTTGTTATTAACCACCAATTCTCATTCCACTTAATGTGTTCAAATTGATTCAAGATACTTATGGTAGCCTTTAAATATGATTTTGTGTCTTTCACATAAGTTTGTAAGAATTGGTCTATATAGAATGAAAGATTACTAGTGAGAGAGTTGATCCCCGACACAATTGGTTGACCAGGCGGATTATGTGGGTCTTTATGGATCTTTGGTAATACATAAAATGTGGGTGTTTTAGGAAATTTGATATTCCAGAAAAGATATTCTTTTTTATTTAGAATATTGTCTTTCAAACCATCTTGTAAGTATTTTTCTAGTCTTTTTTTATAACTTGAGATTGGGTTGGAGGTTAATTTAATGTATGTGCTGAAGTCATTAAGCTGCCTATAACACTCTTCGTCATACTTAGTCTTATCTAGTATAACCGTACCTCCGCCCTTGTCCGCGGCTTTATCACTATCTCTTTGTTATTTTTAAGTCTAATAACGCTGTTTGTTCCTCTCTAGTTAGGTTAGAATTGTATTTTATTTTTAAATTCTTAATATCCCTATGTACTAATTCTAAAAAAGTTTCCATAGGTGCCGATTTGTATTGTGTTGGGGTAAATGTAGATTTATTTTTAACTTCCACATGTTTGAACCTAGTTGTTTCCATTGAATTATTGTTTAAAATGGGATTATTGGAGAAATACTTTTTAATACATAAGTTTCTGATGAATTTTTATACCCCTATAAATGTATCAAATTTGTTGATTTTATAACTTGGGGCAAAGTTGAGTCCCTTATTTAAAACAGCAGTTTGTGAATTTGATAGTTTAGTGGAGGATAAATTGAAGATACCCCTTACAGGTTTATTACTTATGTTTTTATCTTTCCTGTTTTTTCTACTATTTAATGTTCCCCTCTGTCCATATTTTTTCTTCTCTTGTTCAACAGGTCTGAATCTGTTCTTGTATATATTCTTTTGCCAGTCTCTAAAAAAACCTCCTCAGAATCATATCTAGCTAACTCATTGAACCGATTATGGGTGGTAGTTTCATTTTGATAATGTACCCGTTGGTTTCTAAAGGGGTTTTTAGGTTGTTGCTAAAAAAAATTTTTGATGACAAGATAGAAGAAGTGACAGATTTAGATAGAATGGAATTATTACAATACAAAACTAAAAATAAGGTGACAACATATAACAACAATGAGAAACTAGTAAATAGGTTAGTATTTCAGCATAGTACACAAAGTAAGGAACTAAGGGATATCATTCAAAAACATTGGGGGATCCTCTCTCGAGACTCAGGGCTTCCAGGTCTCTTAGGGGATGGCCCAAATATATTGTTTAAAAAAGTTCCAAATTTTAAGTTACAACTTTCTAACATGCCAAGAGGCCCATATGAAAAACAATCAACTAAAAACTGGCTCCTTCCATCAGAGATGGATTTTAAAAGGTGTCAATTCTGTAATGCATGTAAACAAATGAAATCAGCACCTAGAATATGTAATAAATTTTATTCAAAAGATGGTAAAAAAAAGCTATGATATACCCAATTTATCACATGTAACAGCAAAAATGTAATTTATTTATTACGTTGTTCATGTGACCTTATATATATAGGACGTACCTCAAGATTACTAAAAACTAGACTCAGTGAACACATATATAACATCGAAAAAGGATTTCCAATTCACACTGTTTCTGCACATTTTGAAATGAAACATAATAGGAAAATAAAAGATTTAGAATTCCTAGGTATTAGAAAGATAGAGTCTAGCTGGAGAGGAGGTGATATACAAAACACTTTGGGACGGATGGAGATGAAATGGATCCATATTATGGATAGTTTCATACCCAACGGACTAAACAAGGATTTTGATGTGCATCACTTCTTATAATATCAAGAATAATAGTATGCAAGTAATTCAATTAATAATAAGCACTTAGTTGTAAATAATCCCTCTGTGATCTATATCTATACTCATTTTCATTTTTATTGTCCATTCAATGTTAAGATATCATATGAATTGTATTGCTGTATAATATGGTTATATGATTGTATTAGAGATATTATGTAATAGTATATGTTTCAGTTATATTTTTTTTCTACCTGTTATGAAATGTTACATTTTTATCTATTTCCTCAACTTCTCTATCCATATATTGGTGATACTATGAATTTAACACCCATATTTATTGGCAATCTGCCCTCTTCCAAAATGGTGGACTATACATTTGATACTTCTGGTTTGATGACAAGCTGGGGTATAAAAGACATTACGGACATGCACACTTTATTCCTTGAGAAAGCTGTAAAGCGAAATGTACGTCGGAACTCTTAGAACTTTTATCTCACCACTACGTCTAGCATTTGCTTGTAACGCCAGAGGCGGAGTAATTCCTTGCTGGTATTAGTTTGTGGCTGGTCAGCTGTTAATCTTCTGCCTTCCATCTGCATCCATCCAGCTCATAGGTTTTCTCCTTAAAGTGATAACCACTGTATTGTCACTCAGAAGTCCTCAATGTATGGTGTCAATTGTGCATTTGTGACGATTTTATGATTTTTAATAAATATTACTTTTTATTACCTTCGTGTGAGATACTGTTTGCCTACCAGTATAAAGTAGGTGTGCGCATTACCCTGAGCTTGGATTGGCTCCACCAAATGTGAGTAATCACTTTTCCGTACTTCAATATTTATTCCAAGTGGGCTACAGAATTACACTAAGTTGTGTTTTTTCTTCCATTATTCTATTTGAGGATGAAATTGAAGACATCAACTGCAGAACATTCCTTCAGGAGTGAATATAGCCTTCTAACTAATCAATTAACTTTTAGTTCACATTTTTCACATTTATATTATCAATCTTTCTTAAGTCCTTTAAAAATACCACCTTCAACAATAATATTACACAGTTCATCCAGTAGGAAAAAACGTAATATCTTGCAAGTGTTGTGTGTTAGATTACGAGTTTTGCGCTAAACAGGGTGTGAAACTAATGCCAAAAAAGTTGCGTTATTTCACTCTCCATAGCGCTGCCATTACGAGTTACTGAAATGCCTCCTTGTGTGTGCAATATGGTGAAAAATCTCCATAACGCAACCCCATTGATGTCTATGGGAAAAGAAAAGTTACATTTAAACCTAACACACTAACATAAACCCCAAGTCTAAACACCACTAATCTGCCGCCCTGACATCGCCAACACCTAAATAAAGTTATTAACCCATAATCTGCCGTCCCCAACATCGCTGACACTAATAAAAGTTAACCCCTATTCCGCCACTCCCCAACATCGCCGTCACTATAATAAATGTATTAACCCTATTCCGCTGATCCCCAAAATCGCTGACACTATAATTTAGCTATTAACCCCTATTCCGCAGCTCCCGACATCACCGACACTATAATAAAGCTATTAACCCCTAATCCACGCTCCCCGACATTTCCGCCACTAAATAAACCTATTAACCCCTAAACCTCTGGCCCCCCACATTGCCACCACTAAATAAACCTATTAACCCCTAAACCTCCGGCCCCCACATCGCTGCCACTAAATAAACCTATTAACCCCTAAACAGCCAGCCCCCCCACATCCCAAAACACTAAATTAAACTATTAACCCCTAAACCTAACACACCCCTAACTTTAAATTAAAATTACAATATAACTATATTACAATAAATAAAATCCTACCTGTGAAAAAAATAAATAAATAAGTTTAAGCTATAAATTAACCTAACATAACTATTCTAATAAAATTAAAAAACAACCAATTAAAAAATCTAAATTACAATTTAAAAAAAACTAACACTGCGAAAAAAATTAAAAAATTAAAAAAATCTAAAATTGCAAAAAATAATAAGCACTAAATTACAAAAAAATAAAAAAACACTATGCTTACAAAAATAATAAACAAAATTATCAAAAATAAAAACAATTATAACTAATCGAATAACCTTAAAATATAAAAAAATAAAAACACCCCCTAGCCTACAATAAACTACCAATAGCCCTTCAAATGGCCTATTGTAGGGCATTGCCCTAAGTTAAACAGCTCTTTTACCTGTAAAAAAAATACAAAGTCCCCCCAACAGTAAAACCCACCATTTAGCTCTTTTTCATTGCCCTTAAAAGGTATTCAGCTCTTTTAAAAATGCCCAAAGCCCTAATCTAAAAAAAAAAACCCGCCCAAAAAACCCCCCAAAAAAAAAACCTAACACTAACCTCATAAAATTTACTCACAGTTCCTGAAGTCCGGACATCCATCTCCATCCAGGCAGCAAGAAGTCTTCATCCAGGAGTCGATATCTTCATTCATCCCGGGGGCGTCTTCTATCTTCATCCCGGCTGCGCGGAGCTGAGCAATCCTGGAAGCTGAAGACATGCTGCGTGGAGTGTTCTCTTCTTACGGTCCCCACACTGAATTTGAATGCATGGTAGCCGTATTAAAATGGCGTACCTTGCATTCCTATTGGCTGATTTGATTCTTCAAATTTAAATCAGACAATTGGATGAGAGCTTTGAAAATCCTTTTGGATGTTTAAATCAGCCAATAGGATGAGAGCTACAGAAATCCTGTTGACTGTTCAAATCAACCAATAGGATTTCAGTAGCTCTCATCCTATTGGCTGTTTTGAACAGCCAATAGGATTTCAGTAGCTTTCATCCTATTAGCTGTTTTGGAAAGCCAATAGGATTTCAGCTCTTATTTCTTGCTGCACTTCTAAGTACAATTTAGAATGACAGACAGTCTATAAAATTTAAAGTAAAGAAACAGGTTTAAACAACAGAAAACTTTAGAAACTCAACAGATTTACATACATTTACTTGCTAATATTTATGCTTTGCTGTGCCTTCATATGCCAAGCAATTAACAAACAGCTCCCCTCAGACATAGATCTGTTGTTCCAGTACTTCACTCTTGCTGGATTTTTAACACTGGGACAGTCTGTGTGTAAGAGAGAGAGATCCTAAAGGCACTAATGCGGCTGATGGGACCAGTCAAAGGCAACAAACGTGTGAGGCATCATTAGTTATGTACGTTCCTACAACCATGTGACTGGTGTGACAGCATATACCCTGCTCCTTTGTGATTGGCTATAAAAATGCCAATCATGCAGTTATGTTGTTTCCCCCCCACAGTGTGGCATAGCCGTGACCGGAATAAACAGTGTGTGTGTCATCAATGCTGTGCTCGCTTCACTGGCACGGCTGCTTCCTGAAGGTCTACTTCCAGCCTCTCTGCACCAACCGTAAAGGGATATAAAACAGTATGAGCTAACATAAGTTTCTAAATAAATAATGCAGCCAAAGCTTACCTGCAAAACAGTTTCTTTTTTTAACCCTTATTAACCCCTTTAATTCAGGCATAGTTATGTTTTCCATATATGAAAGGTGCTAACTAGGCCATAGCTATTGCAGAATGCACTTGTGCATGTGCATGGTAGGGGGCAGAGTCGCATGACACCTGACTAAAGCGGTGCACAGTATAATGCTGATAATTTCACAAAGCATGTGACATTATCCCCATGTAAACAAGCAAGCCTCTTGGCAACAAACAATAGCAGTATCTGATGTCCCCCCTCAACCCCCCTTGCTTGCATAAGTAATTATCCTCATATGCACACTTTGCTACATGATACTTCAGGGTTTGGATTAAGACACTGATAAGACAGGTGGAGAAGGCTTATAAGCTTATAATACTTATAAGCTTTTTTTTTTACACTTTTTCACACACTGTTTTACCTCTGTTAACTCTTTTATAATATGCACACAACTCAAATTGTTTTATGGCGCTTTTAGGAGCGCTCTCCTGTCAGTGCTACCAGCTACAGATGAAATACAAGTGGTAGTGCTGATGTCAATGCTCCTTTAAGAACAATTTAAAAGATAATGTAAAATTTAATTTGTGATGTAAGTTATGAAGTGGTTATTCAGGGCTGATAAGATTAGAGACAATTAAGTCAATATTAAACTTTAATGATTCAGATAGAGCATGCAGTTTTATGAGACTTTCTAATTTACTTCCGTTATCTAATTTGGCACAGTCTTTTTATGAGCAAACTTTCTTAGGCACCGTGATTGGTTGATGGCTATCACATGATACAGGGGGCCAGCAAAAGTGGAAAAAATATAAATATCTGAAAAAATCTTTGTCTAAAATGTTTAAAAGTGCATATACAGCGCCAACATCCGAACATATACAAGCTCCCAAAGTGAGACCCCTAAAAACTCAAAAAAAGAATATAAATATAGAAAGAGGGAGCGCCAGCTATAGGCTAAATTATCAGAATAATATTAAAATATTAAAATACATTTATTACATTCACATAAACTAGGGTACCCTATGTACATATAGCAATTCGATTGAAAACAATTACAAAATTAGTTAAAAACAATAGAGTAAGTGCCCCTTAGGAGATAGGGGGATACCAAAACATATAAACACAACAAAACGTGTATTAAAAGTCCCAAATGATATAAAAAGTCTTAATAAGTGATGATATCCTTAGCAAATGTCCTGTGTAACAGATCCGGTGCTCTTGTGAATCCAATTAATCCTTTGTGTATGATGGGGTATCCAAGAAATCAAAAATCAAAATAAAGATGGTTATAAAAAATATATGATTAAAAAAAAAAAAAGAAAAAGAAAAAAAAAAAAATTGGAGAAAAGTGAATCAAGTGAAAAAAGTGAATAAGAAATCCAATAGGATCCAAAAATTGCAGTACCTGTGAAAAACAAAAATCACATAACAATAACGCTAATATGAATATAAACTTAATTTAAAATAGGCTTACCCTATATGTAAACTCGAGCAGTGACTACTTATAACATGTACATCAACGCGTTTCGGCCCCAAAGCTGGGCCTTTCTCAAGATGTCTACTGCTGGTAAAAGTATGGCTTAAATAGCCTATAGGGACCAATCAAGATGGGTGTAATTTTCTGCCTTAAATTGCCATTACATGTATCATGACAACCCTCTAATGCCCTTAATAAAGATGGTGGCCACTGGCTCTTTTACTTCCTGTAATTTCCCACCTTAAAATGCCATTACATGTATCATGGCAATTCTCTAATGCCCTTAATAAAGATTGTGGCTATTGGCTCTTTTACTTCCTGTAATTTCCCACCTTAAAATGCCATTACATGTATCATGGCAATCCTCTAATGTCCTTAATAAAGATGGAGGCTACTGGCTCTTTCACTTCCAGTATTGGACATATTATTATTATAGGCTGATTACCCCTATTCGTTAAGTTCTGGAATTGATGATTACAAACCTTCGTAGTAGAAACTCCATATTATCATAATAGTCTGGATTGTTGATCCGTTCTAAATATTGTATTCTATGAAAAACGCCACGTGACATCGTTACAACTACGTTACATCCGGGTGACGCGTCACTTCCGTTTTTTTCGGATAGCACGTCATGTCCAGTTTTTCGGAATGCATGTCAATTCCGGTTCCGGCTCTGAGGTCACAGCCGGTTGCATGATGGAATTCTGGGACATGTAGTTCTGATATATAAAGAGGATATTGATTTATTGTCAATTTATACTAATATGCTTGAGTCTTCATTAAATCTAAAATAAATAAAAGCTACTAGTATTAGGGATTGTCCATATCGGTAGGTATATACCTCTAATGTAATTCACATTCGGCTAGATTTAGAGTTTTGCGGCCAAAGGGGTGCGTTAGCTACGTGTGTTTTTTTTCCCCCGCACCTTTTAAATAACGCTGGTATTTAGAGTTCTCTGAAGGGCTGCGTTAGGCTCCAAAAAGGGAGCGTAGAGGCATATTTACCGCCACTTCAACTCTAAATACCAGCGTTGCTTACGGTAGCGGCCGGCTTGAAAAATGTGCTCGTGCACGATTCCCCCATAAGAAACAATGGGGCAGTTTGAGCTGCAAAAAAACCTAACACCTGCAAAAAAGCAGTGTTCAGCTCGTAGTGCAGCCCCATTGTTTCCTATGGGGAAACACTTCCTAAGTCTGCACCTAACACCCTAACATGAACCCCGAGTCTAAACACCCCTAACCTTACACTTATCAGCCCCTAATCTGCCGCCCCCGCTATCGCTGACCCCTGCATATTATTATTAACTTCTAATCTGCCGCTCCGTACACCGCCGCCACCTACATTATACCTATGTACCCCTAATCTGCTGCCCCTAACACCGCCGACCCCTA
Organism: Bombina bombina; assembly: GCF_027579735.1. Classification (NCBI taxonomy): domain Eukaryota; kingdom Metazoa; phylum Chordata; class Amphibia; order Anura; family Bombinatoridae; genus Bombina; species Bombina bombina. The sequence continues at coordinate 690,120,756 of NC_069500.1, forward strand.
TATTATATTTATTAACCCCTAATCTGCCCCCCCCCACGTCACCGCTACCTTACCTACACTTATTAACCCCTTATCTGCCGACCGGACCTCGCCGCCACTATAATAAATGTATTAACCCCTAAACCGCCTCACTCCCGCCTCGCAAACCCTATAATAATTAGTATTAACCCCTAATCTGCCCTCCCTAACATCGCCGCCACCTAACTTCAAGTATTAACCCCTAATCTGCCGACCGGACCTCGCCGCCACTCTAATAAATGTATTAACCCCTAAAGCTAAGTCTAACCCTAACACCCCACTAAGTTAAATATAATTTAATCTAACGAAATAAATTAATTATTAAATAAATTAATCCTATTTAAAGCTAAATACTTACCTGTAAAATAAACCCTAATATAGCTACAATATAAATAATAATTATATTGTAGCTATTTTAGGATTTATATTTATTTTACAGGCAACTTTGTATTTATTTTAACTAGGTACAATAGCTATTAAATAGTTATCAACTATTTAATAGCTACCTAGTTAAAATAATTACCAAATTACCTGTAAAATAAATCCTAACCTAAGTTAAAAATTAAACCTAACACTACACTATCAATAAATAAATTAAATCAATTAACTACAATTACCTACAATTAAATAAACTAAACTAAATTACAAAAAAAACCCCCACTAAATTACAAAAAAAAAGATTACAAGAATTTAAACTAATTACACCTACTCTAAGCCCCCTAAAAAAATAACAAAGCCCCCCAAAATAAAAAAATGCCCTACCCTATTCTAAAATAAAAAGTTAACAGCTCTATTACCTAACCAGCCCTTAAAAGGGCCTTTTTTGCGGGGCATGCCCCAAAGAAATCAGCTCTTTTGCCTGAAAAAAAACATACCATACCCCCCAACATTACAACCCATCACCCACATACCCCTAATCTAACCCAAACCCCCCTTAAAAAACCTAACACTAAGCCCCTGAAGATCTCCCTACCTTGTCTTCACCCAGCCGGTATCACTGATCCATCCAGAAGAGGGTCCGAAGTCTTCATCCTATCCGGCCAGAAGAGGTCCTCCAGAGGGTCCGAAGTCTTCATCCTATTCGGCCAGAAGAGGTCCTCCAGAGGGTCCGAAGTCTTCATCCAGGTGGCATCTTCAATCTTCTTCCATCCGGAGCAGAGCGGGTCCATCTTGAAGCAGCCGACGCGGAGCCATCCTTCCTCACCGACGGACTAACGACGAATGAAGGTTCCTTTAAATGACGTCATCCAAGATGGCGTCCCTCCAATTCCGATTAGCTGATAGGATTCTATCAGCCAATCGGAATTAAGGTAGGAAAAATCTGATTGGCTGATTGAATCAGCCAATCAGATTCAAGTTCAATCAGCCAATAGAATGCAAGCTCAATCTGATTGGCTGATAGGATCAGCTAATCCGATTGAACTTGAATCTGATTGGCTGATTCAATCAGCCAATCAGATTTTTCCTACCTTAATTCCGATTGGCTGATAGAATCCTATCAGCCAATCGGAATTCGAGGGATGCCATCTTGGATGACGTCATTTAAAGGAACCTTCATTCAGACTTAGGACGTCGTTAGAAGAAGATGGATCCGCGCCGGCTGCTTTAAGATGGACCCGCTCCGCTCCGGATGGAAGAAGATAGAAGATGCCGCCTGGATGAAGACTTCTGAGCCTCTGGAGGACCTCTTCTGGCCGGATAGGATGAAGACTTTGGACCCTCTGGAGGACCTCTTCTGGATAGATCGGTGATACCCGGCTGGGTGAATACAAGGTAGGGAGATCTTCAGGGGCTTAGTGTTAGTTTTATTTAAGGGGGTTTGGGTTAGATTAGGGGTATGTGGGTGGTGGGTTGTAATGTTGGGGGGGGGTATTGTATGTTTTTTTTTTACAGGCAAAAGAGCTGATTTCTTTTTGGGGCATGCCCCGCAAAAAGCCCTTTTAAGGGCTGGTAAGGTAATAGAGCTGTTAACTTTTTATTTTAGAATAGGGTAGGCCATTTTTTTATTTTGGAGGGCTTTGTTATTTTTTTAGGGGGCTTAGAGTAGGTGTAATTAGTTTAAAATTCTTGTAATCTTTTTTTATATTTTGTAATTTAGTGTTTGTTTTTTTTTGTAATTTAGTTTAGTTGATTTAATTGTAGGTAGTTTAGTTAATTTATTTATTGATAGTGTAGTGTTAGGTTTAATTGTAACTTAGGTTAGGATTTATTTTACAGGTAATTTTGTTATTATTTTAACTAGGTAGCTATTAAATACTTAATAACTATTTAATAGCTATTGTACCTAGTTAAAATAAATGCAAAGTTGCCTGTAAAATAAATATAAATCCTAAAATAGCTACAATATAATTATTCGTTATAATGTAGCTATATTAGGGTTTATTTTACAGGTAAGTATTTAGCTTTAAATAGGAATACTTTAGTTAATAAGAGTTAATTTATTTTATTAGATTAAAAATTTATTTAACTTAGGGGGGTGTTAGGGTTAGACTTAGCTTTAGGGGTTAATACATTTATTAGAGTAGCGGCGACGTCCGGTCGGCAGATTAGGGGTTAATACTTGAAGTTAAGTGTCAAAGATGTTAGGGAGGGCAGATTAGGGGTTAATACTATTTATTATAGGGTTTTTGAGGCCGGAGTGAGGCGGTTTAGGGGTTAATACATTTATTATAGTGGCGGCGAGGTCCGGTCGGCAGATTAGGGGTTAATAAGTGTAGGTAGGTAGCGGCGACGTTTGGGGGGCAGATTAGGGGTTAACAAATATTATGTAGGTGTCAGCGATGTTCGGGGCAGCATCTTAGGGGTAAATAGGGATAATGTATATGGCGGCGGTGTGCGGTCAGCAGATTAGGGGTTAAAAAAAATTATTAGAGTGGTGGCGATATGGGGGGACCTCGGTTTAGGGGTACATAGGTAGTTTATGGGTGTTAGTGTACTTTAGAGCACAGTAGTTAAGAGCTTTATAAACCAGCGTTAGCCCATAAAGCTCTTAACTCCTGACTATTTTCTGCGGCTGGAGTTTTGTCGTTAGAGTTCTAACGCTCACTTCAGCCAAGACTCGAAATACCGGCGTTAGGAATATCCCATTGAAAAGATAGGATACGCAATTGGCGTAAGGGGATCTGCGGTATGGAAAAGTCGCGGCTGGAAAGTGAGCGTTAGACTCTTTCCTGACTGACTCTAAATACCAGCGGGCGGTAAAGAGCAGCGTTAGGACCCCTTAACGCTGCTTTTGACGGCTAACGCAGAACTCTAAATCTAGGCGATTGTGAATACAATACATTTATAAATAAGAACAATAGGATAGAGTACAATTAAGAGTTTATACAATTGGATGAAAGGTAATGATAAAACCACATATATTTAATAGACAGAAAATCTCACTAAAAAGAAGATATTTTCTAAAACATTATAGAAATGACATTAAAAACAAAATAGTTTTATATATAAATAGCATTTAAAAACATTAAAAAACATTAGAAAACAGTAAAAAACGGTGAGATGTAAAAACATATTGATGATTCATACTGAGTAGAAGTATAAAAAGTGAAAAGTGAATCAAACTGTAGGAGGGGGAGTTGTATCAATATTTTCAAATTGACATTTATTTAAAAATTAAAGTTGTATCAAAATAATTTAGTTAAAAAGATGAAAGACTTCAAAATCAGCATTTAGACCCTGTGGATATATACTATGTAAAAAATCAATTTTGCCTCGGCCTGTAGTAGTCTTTTACCATAATCTCCCCCTCTCCATTGTTTTGGTACTTTACATATAGCCATATATTTGAGACTTGTATTTTTGCCTCTATGTTTGTCTTGAAAATGTTTGTTAAGTTGGACATCGTCTCTATTATGTTTAATGGCAAATAAATGTTCCCTGATTCTGTCCTTGACACTCCGTGTTGTCTGTCCAACATATTGGAGGCCACAACCACATTCTAACAGATAAATTACCCCTTTGTCTTGACATCGAATGATATCATTGATTTTAAAATCCTCTTGGCTAATATTTGATTTAGAGAAGCAGAGAAGCATTTACAACCATTTGTGCCATGATTGCAGTGAGAAACCTAAAATTGGGAAAAGTTAACGATTTTATTTATTTGATCGCATTTGGCGGTGAAATGGTGGCATGAAATATACCAAAATGGGCCTAGATCAATACTTTGGATTGTCTACTACACTACACTAAAGCTAAAATCAACCCTACAAGCTCCCTAATTAACCCCTTCACTGCGGGGCATAATACTAGTGTGGTGCGCAGCGGCATTTAGCGGCCTTCAAATTACCAAAAAGCAATGCCAAAGCCATATATGGCTGCTATTTCTGAACAAAGGGGATCCCAGAGAAGCACTTACAGCCATTTGTGACATAATTGCACAAGTTGTTTATAAATAATTGCAGTGAGAAACCTAAGGTTTGTGAAAAAGTGAACAATGTTTTTTATTTGATCGCATTTGGCGGTGAAATGGTGGCATGAAATATACCAAAATGGGCCTAGATCAATACTTTGGGTTGTCTGCTAAAAAAATATATATACATGTGAAGGGTTATTCAGGGATTCCTGACAGATATTAGTGTTCCAATGTAACTATTGCTAATTTAAAAAAAAAAAAATGGTTTGGAAATAGCAAAGTGCTACTTGTACTTATTGCCCTATAACTTGCAAAAAAAGCAAAGAGCATGTAAACATTGGGTATTTCTAAACTCTGGACAAAATTTAGCATGGGTGTTTTTTGATGGCTGTAAATATATAAAAGATTTTGGGGGTCAAAGGTAGAAAAAGTGTGTTTTTTTTAATTGTTTCATCATATTTTATACATTTTTTTATAGTAAATTATAAGATATGATGGAAATAATGGTATCTTTAGAAAGTCCATTTAATGGCGAGAAAAACAATATATAATATGTGTGGGTACAGTAAATGATTAAGAGGAAAATTACAGCTAAACACAAACACAAAGGGCCATAATACCGAAATGTTTAAACACTTGAAAGTGATACAGTATAGTAGTGAACATCACTATGTAAAAAAGAAAGATATTTTACCTCAAAAAGTTCTCAGTAGCCACATCTCATTGTAAAGGACTTCTAAGCAGCAAATCAGTATGTCGGTCCCGGGACAGCTAAGGGAGTGAGCTTTTGTGCACACTCATCATATTTCCCTATTCAGTGTAAGGAAGTTTACAATGAAATCTCATGAGAGTTAAGTGAAATCTCATGAGATCACAGTAAAAGAGTTCATGACCTCAGCACTGTTGATGCTGATTGGCTGCTGTTCATTTCTTCATTTTTTTAATTTTTTTTTACCTGCAGCTGGGCAGCAGCTGAGTATAACTTTTTACACAGAACTTACTCTGCTGAGCTGAGGAAATTGTGAGGTAAAATATCTTCCTTTTTTACATAGAGATGCTCAGGTGATATTTTCCTGTCAGCTTTTTACAGTTATACTACATCAGTTTCAAGTGATTTAGCATATGAGTATTATGTCCCATTAAGGCAAGGACATTGAAAAATGGCATTGTCCTTAAGGGGTTAAGGCAGTGCTGAAAAATTATGGTGGCCACACAAATATTGACACTTTGGGCCCAATTTGTACATTTCCACTTAGGGGTGTACTCACTTTTATTGCCAACGGTATAGACATTAATGGCTATGTGTTGGGTTATTTTGAGGGAACAGCAAATTTACACTGTTATACAAGCTGTACACTCACTACTTTACATTGTAGCAAAGTGTCCTTTCTTCAGTGTTCTCACATGAAAAAATATAATAAAATATTTACAAAAATGTCAGGGGTGTACTCACTTTTGTGAAATAATATATATATATATATATATATTTATTTATTTATTTATTTATACATATATGTGTGTGTGTGTATGTATAGGTATATATATATATATATATATATATATATATATATTTAGATATATATATATATATATATTTAGATATATATATATATATATATATATATATATTTATATATGTGTACATATGTATTTAAGTATTTATGTCTTTTACTCTATATGTACTGTACATATTTCACATTCCAATGTTCTTCACTTACAGGCTAATGGACTTTTTATTGTAAATACATATTTCTCTATATACCTATATATTCCTATACTGTATATTTATTCTTACAGAAATATAGGTATAGATATGTATTTTACATGAACAATATCAACAATATGAGAAGTATAAGAATATATATTTAATAATAAAAAGTACATTATTTACCATGTGAAAAACATAGGAATGTAAAATATGCATAAGGCGCATCAGACTAACGCTGTAGAGTTAGCACACATGAAGAATTGCTATCTTCAATGTGCGTTACTGTAATATGAAATAGAAGTTGGCAAGTGTAGTGCTGAGCTTGGCAGCGAAAAAGCAGAACAAGAGCATTGTTAGACATTCTTTGGAAAACTGATATAAAGCTGCAAGAGGGACAGTGAGCAGAGTATACAAACTGTGACTATACCACTATGCCATAAAAACATCCTTTATTTGCCCTACCTGTTGACTATATTCTCATACTGTGAATTCTATAGAAATGAAATATTACTTGAGCTTTCCATGCACCTGTTTAATAAGCAATTCATGCTCCTACAGGATATATTTTCTGACATTTCATGAGATTTCACTGGGGCCTAGTTATCAAGCCGTCAACCTCAAATACGCTGGAATTCCGCAGCGTATTTGTGGCGAGGCTGATTCGCCTAAGTTATCAAGCCCTAGATACCGGCAAAAGTAGAATTTAGTGACGTAAGCTTCGATCTGCCGGGCAAAGTCCGACACAGATCGATTCTTACGTCACTCCAGATGTTCCGCACACAAGTGCGGCACAATCTGACTACTTTTGGGAGTTATCAAAAAACTAGCAGGTACGCTCGGCACTTTTTCGGCCCAGCGTACCTGGTTTTCAATCCACCGCCTTGGAGGCGGCGGATCCCATAGGAATCAATGGGAGTCTGACCATAGCGAAAGTTCATGTTCGCTGCTGCCAGACATCCCTTTGATTCCTATTGGAGCTGTCTACACCTAACACCCTAACATGTACCCCGAGTCTAAACACCCATAATCTGTCCCCCCCTACACCGCCGCAACTAAATAAAGTTATTACCCACTAAACCGCCGCTCCCGGAGCCCACCGCAACTATAATAGACTGATTAACCCCTAAACCGCCGCTCCCGGAGCCCACCGCCACTATAATAAACTGATTAACCCCTAAGCCACCGCTCCCGGAGCCCACCGCAAGCTATAATAAATATGTTAACCCCTAAACTGCCGCTCCCGGTCCCCGCTGCTACTATAATATATGTATTAACCCCTAAACCGCTGCTCCCAGACCCGCCGCAACTACATGATACATATTAACCCCTATCCTGCCCCCCTATACCGTCGCCACCTATAATAAATTTATTAACCCCTATCCTGCCCCCCACTACACCGCCGCCACTGTAATAAAATTATTAACCCCTAAACCTAAGTCTAACCCTAACCCTAACACCCCCTTAACTTAAATATTAATTAAATAAATCTAAATAATATTTATCTTATTAAATAAATTATTCCTATTTAAAACTAAATACTTACCTGTAAAATAAACCCTAAGATATCTACAATATAATTAATAATGACATTGTAGCTATTTTAGGATTTATATTTATTTTACAGGTAACTTGGTATTTATTTTAGCTAGTTAGAATAGTTATTAAATAGTTATTAACTATTTAATAACTACCTAGCTAAAAGAAATACCAAATTACCTGTAAAATAAATCCTAAGCTAAGTTACAATTAAACCTAACACTACACTATCATTAAATTAATTAAATAAATTACCTACAAATAACTACAATTAAATACAATTAAAGGGCCATTATACACTCATTTTTTCTTTGCATAAATGTTTTGTAGATGATCTATTTATAAAGCCCATAAAGTTTTTTGTTTTTTTTAAATGTATAATTTTGCTTATTTTTAAATAACATTGCTCTGATTTTCAGACTCCTAACCAAGCCCCAAAGTTTTATTGAATACTGTCAGCTACCTTCTCCAGCTTGCTCCTGTTTGTGTAAAGGGTCTTTTCATATGCAAGAGAAGGGGGAGGGGGGAGTGTCTTATTTCCCACTTGCAATGGGCTTTCCAATTGCCTTTTCAACAGAGCTAAACTGAAAGGATTTTTATATCAGTATCTGTGCATCTTATTCTTTATAGTAGTGTCTATTACATGCAGTTATATGAAAATGAGTGTATACTGTCCCTTTAAATAAACTAACTAAATTGCAAAAAATAAAAAAAGCTAAGTTACAAAAAATAAAAAAAATAAGTTACAAACATTTAAAAAATATTACAACAATTTTAAGCTACTTACACCTAATCTAAGCCCCCTAATAAAATAACAAACACCCCAAAATAAAAAAATTCCCTACCCTATTCTAAATTAAAAAGTTCAAAGCTCTTTTACCTTTCCAGCCCTTAAAAGGGCCTTTTGCGGGGCATGCCCCAAAGAAAACAGCTCTTTTGCCTGTAAAAGAAAAATACAACCCCCCAACATTAAAACCCACCACCCACATACCCCTAATCTAACCCAAACCCCCCTTAAAAAAACCTAACACTACCCCCCTGAAGATCATCCTAAGTTGAGTCGTCTTCACTCAGCCGAGCCACCGATGGAACCGAAGAGGAGATCCGGAGCGGCAGAAGTCATCATCCAAGGGGCGCTGAAGAAATCTTCCATCCGATGAAGTCATCATACAGGCGGCGCTGAAGAAGTCTTCCATCCGGGCGATGTCATCTTCCAAGCGACTTCTTCAATCTTCATCCATCCGGAGCGGAGTGGAGCCATCTTCAGACGAGCAGACGCGGAGCCATCCTCTTCTTCCCGACAACTACCGACGAATGGATATTCCTTTAAGGGACGTCATCCAAGATGGCGTCCCTTCAATTCCGATTGGCTGATAGGATTCTATCAGCCAATCAGAATTAAGGTAGGAAAAATCTGATTGGCTGATTGAATCAGCCAATAAGATTGAAGTTCAATCCGATTGGCTAATCCAATCAGCCAATCAGATTGAGCTCGCATTCTATTGGCTGATCGGAACAGCCAATAGAATGTGAGCTCAATCTGATTGGCTGATTGGATCAGCCAATCGGATTGAACTTCAATCTGATTGGCTGATTCAATCAGCCAATCAGATTTTTCCTACCTTAATTCCGATTGGCTGATAGAATCCTATCAGCCAATAAGAATTGAAGGGACGCCATCTTGGATGACGTCCCTTAAAGGAATATCCATTCGTCGGTAGTCGTCGGGAAGAAGAGGATGGCTCCGCGTCGGCTCGTCTGAAGATGGCTCCGCTCCGGATGGATGAAGATTTAAGACGCCGCTTGGAAGATGACTTCATCGGATGGAAGATTTCTTCAGCGCCGCTTGGATGATGACTTCATCGGATGGAAGATTTCTTCAGCGCCCCTTGGATGATGACTTCTGCCGCTCCGGATCTCCTCTTCGGTTCCATCGGTGGCTCGGCTGAGTGAAGACGACTCAAGGTAGGATGATCTTCAGGGGGGTAGTGTTAGGTTTTTTTAAGGGGGGTTTGGGTTAGATTAGGGGTATGTGGGTGGTGGGTTTTAATGTTGGGGGGGTTGTATTTTTCTTTTACAGGCAAAAGAGCTGAATTCTTTGGGGCATGCCCCACAAAAGGCCCTTTTAAGGGCTGGTAAGGTAAAAGAGCTTTGAACTTTTTAATTTAGAATAGGGTAGGGATTTTTTTATTTTGGGGGGTTTGTTATTTTATTAGGGTCTTAGATTAGGTGTAAGTAGCTTAAAATTGTTGTAATATTTTTTAAATGTTTGTAACTTATTTTTTTTATTTTTTATAACTTAGCTTTTTTTATTTTTTGTAATTTAGTTACTATATTTAATTGTATTTAATTTTAGTTATTTGTAGGTAATTTATTTAATTAATTTAATTATAGTGTAGTGTTAGGTTTAATTGTAACCTAGGTTAGGATTTATTTTACAGGTAATTTTGTATTTCTTTTAGCTAGGTAGCTATTAAATAGTTAATAACTATTTAATAACTATTCTAACTAGCTAAAATAAATACCAAGTTACCTGTAAAATAAATATAAATCCTAAAATAGCTACAATGTAATTATTAATTATATTGTAGCTATCTTAGGGTTTATTTTACAGGTAAGTATTTAGTTTTAAATAGAAATAATTTATTAAAGTATAGTGTAGTGTTAGGTGTAATTGTAACTTAGGTTAGTTTTTATTTTACAGGTAAATTTCTCTTTATTTTAGCTAGGTAGCTATTAAATAGTTAATAACTATTTAATAGCTATTGTACCTAGTTAAAATAAATTTAAAGATGCCTGTAAAATAAAAATAAATCCTAAAATAGCTACAATATAATTATTATTTATATTGTAGCTATATTAGGGTTTATTTTAAAGGTAAGTATTTAGTTTTAAATAGGATTAATTTAGTTAATAAGAGAAATATTATTTAGATTTATTAAATTAATATTTAAGTTAGGGGGGTGTTAGGGTTAGTGTTAGACTTAGGTTTAGGGGTTAATAATTTTTTTTTTTTGTTTTGTTTTCAAAAGAGCTTTATTCAAGTATAATAAACATACAAAATAAAAAGCGATCTTATAAGATAAAGATTGTAAATGTACAAAGCAGAATAACCTGAACAGCGTGTCACATTCAATGAAATAACAATTTGAATCCGTGCAGTAAAGGTAAGTTTATATATAGCCAATGGTATCTCACTGAATCCCTGGCTGTGACAGCAAGTCCACAACCATATTTTGTTTTCGTTTTCTGTTATATACCCCTTCGGGTTGCACATAATGTCACTCCTGAGAATGGCGTAGAGTGTAAGTCCATAAAATTTTCTATTCAGTCCAGGTTCAGTGAAATTAAATTCCTATTGCATTATACGTTAAAAAATTTGGAAGAACTTCGTGACTACAAAAGAATTTACAAATTTTAACATATTTTCCACCGTGAGGGCCACTATGCATTTACTGTTCTGGGCATCATCGACATAACTTCTAATACATATATATTACATATTATGCTCTATCTATCACACTTTCAATAGAGATCAATTGCCTACCACCTCTGAACCATGAATATACTGCTCCCATAGAAATAACATATCATGGTACAAAGTCAAATTTCCTGTTTTAAGATAATGTAACCTTTCTAATATTAAGGTGTGCCTCACTAAGTCACGCCAATCGCTAAGTGTAGGTGCGTGTGCTTTCTTCCAGGTTCTGGCTATGAGCCTTTTTGCTGTATTTATTAGTATTTGATACATGTTTCTCCTAATCCTACAAGGGATCTCTGTATTGGCATTAAACAAGACACCCTCCAGTGACAATGTCCGATCAATACCAATCGTTTTGCAAATCTGGTTATGTATTTGTATCCAAAATGTGTGTATTACTCTGCATTCCCACCATATGTGATACATGGTACCTTCCTGCCCACAACCCCTCCAGCATTTGCCGCTAGCATTTTTAAACATGTGTTTTAGCTTGCCTGGTGTTAGGTACCACCTGGTGAGAATTTTGGTATTAGTTTCAAGCGCTGTTGATGAGTGTACTGATTTGGCTGTTGCCTGAAACCATGTATCCCACTGTTTACAAGAAAACTGTCTACCCATCTCAGCCTCCCATTTAGATATGTAGTTCGGTTTGGTCGGAAGGCTTGACTTAAGGACCATCCTATACATTGTGGAGATCACCCCCTTAGGGTGGTGGTGTGATATGCATAAATTTTCAAAAACCGTGAGCGGTCTGAGCAAATCTTGCTTGCTTTGGTGCATAGCTAGGAAATGGCGTATCTGATGGTATCTCAACCAGGATTGGAAAAAAGTGTAGCCTTGTGTTAGTAGGGTTTCTCTCTGTGCTATTCTTCCTTTTTCTGATAACAGATATACAGGGATATGATCCACTAGTTTAGATGTTTGATCTACTTTTAATTTCCTCCCTGACCAGTCTTGTAGGAATTCCTCATTTGGGTCAAGAATTGTTAGAGGGGAATAAGTGGATGTTATGTGTTTGTGTTTGTTGCGTAACTTTAACCAGTCAGACCAGGTTTCTTTGATAATTGGGTAAGCTTCTATTTTTTCTATAGATGGATTTTGAGGAGCCCAGCACATCCCACCTATGTGCGGGGTTCCTAACAGTTGGGATTCTAGATGGACACTTCTCTTATAAGAGTTGTCCCCCTGTCTGCACCATTCTACTACTTTATTTGCGGCAATTGCCAATTTATAAAAGTGCAGATTAGGAACCCCCAGTCCCCCATGTTCCCTGTGTCTGTAAAGCGTGGTCTTAGCAAGGCGTGGGGGCTTCCTATCCCAAATATATGTGTCTATAATCGCTTGTAGCTTATTGATGTCTGCTGACACTCCCGATATGGGCAATGCTTGCATGACATATAGTGCTTTTGGTAATAATGTCATTTTGGCAGCGGCAATTCTTCCCAGCCAAGAAATATGTTTTTTCGGTAGCCAAGAAGATACCAAATGTTCAAATTCCCCTAACAATCGGCCGTAATTTAGTTTCCATAGGGAGATAGGGTCCTGTGTCAAAAATATCCCCAAATATTTTAATGCTTGTCTCTGAATTTTATAGGGGAACATATGTTTAATTTCTAATATTTCTGAGTCTGCGAGGTTTATCGGGTATAGTTCCGATTTGTTAATATTTATCAAGAAATTTGATACTGCCCCAAATGTCTCCAGTTCACTTTGTATGTGTGGGAGAGAGAGCAATGGTTCAGCTATTGTCAGGAGAATATCGTCAGCGAACATTGCTAACTTATAAGATTGGTCTTGTATAGTAATACCCTTTATTCCCGGGTGTGCACGTAATTTTGTGGCCAATGGTTCTAATGATAATATAAAAAGAATGGGGGAGAGCGGGCAACCCTGCCTCGTCCCATTCCTGATTTCGAGGTGTTCAGACAGAGTCCCATTTACTCGTATCTGGGCCGATGGGGTAGAATATAGAGCGAAAATTTTTGAAATAATTGTTTTGGGGAAGCCGAATTTTTGAAGGGTTGTTAATAAAAAGGTCCAATCTAATCTATCAAATGCTTTTTCAGCATCGGTTGATAGATAAATTGCAGGAATTTTGAATTTTTTAATGTAGTCCAATAGGTTTAATACTTTTCCAATATTATCTTTAGCCTCCCTTTCTGGAACAAAGCCAACCTGGTCGTGATGTATTAGTTTTGGGAGGACTTTATTTATCCTATTTGCTATTATTTTGGAATATAATTTGATATCTACATTTAACAAGGAGATTGGCCTGAAATTAGCTGGGATCTCTGGTTTTTTGCCGGGTTTAGGGAGTACTGAGATATGGGCCTGTAGCATTGTGTCAGGGAAAACTACAGTGTCAGATATTTGATTGAAAAGGGTAAGTAAGTGTGGGGTGAGTTGGGTCCTGAAAACCTTATAATACCTATTACTGAGACCATCTGGTCCTGGGGCTTTGTCCGGTTTTAATTCTTTAATAGCTTCTATTATCTCCCTACTGGAGATCTGTGCTTCCATTACCCTACTTTCATCTTCTGTGAGTTTAGGGAGATTTATACCTTCTAAATATCTTTCACACTCTGACTGATGGTTATTTGGCGATCTGTTGGGGAACAGATTATATAGTCTGTGGTAGAACTTCTTGAAGGAGTCCCCAATGGATTTTGTGTCCTCAATATTAGTATTATGTGGTGATTTGAGTGAGTGAATGTAGGAGTTTGTGCGTTGTTGCTTTAATGTTCTAGCTAATAGCTTCCCCGATCTATTTCCCTCACCATAGTATTTTTGTTGTACGTGCAATTGGCTTCTCTGTGTTTCGAGTTGTAAGTGTTTATTTAGGTTATCCCTTTTATGTTGTAGAATCCTAGCTAGTTCCTGATCCCTAGGGTGTAGTTTCAGTGACATATCAGCCTCAGATACTTCTTGTGCCAATTTAACATATTCTGCAAGGGTTTGTTTGCGTTTATATGCTTGTAATTTGATAAATTCGCCCCTAATATAAGCTTTATGTGCTTCCCATACTGTCGCGGGACTGACGTCAGGTGTGTTGTTAATAAGAAAATAGCTGTCTAAAAACTCCGCAAATGATTCTACCACTTTTGAGTCAGCTAGCAGCACATTGTCAAGACGCCATGTAAAGGGCTTGATGGGGGCAGAAGGCCATGCCATCACACATTCTACTAAAGAGTGGTCTGACCATGTTGTATGTTTGATATGTACATGTTTAACTAATGAGAGTGCGAGATGGTCTACTAGAATGTAGTCCAGTCTTGAGTAACTTTTTTGTGGGTTTGAAAAAAAGGTGTAGTCTCTAGTGTGCGGATGAGTGTAACGCCATGTGTCATGTAGTGTCAAGGCTCTAATGTCTTTCCAAATAGAATGAAGCATTTTTTGGTTCTGCCGAACATTGGGGTTAGAGCTGTCTAGGTCAGGGTCGAGAGGAGTGTTAAGATCTCCAGCTGCAATTAGGGGGCCTTTGGCAAGGGCTGTAATCCTATCTGAGATTTGTGAAACAAAACGGTCCTGTCTCGCATTAGGGGCGTATAGATTGACAATTTTCACAGGTCTACCAAACATCAGACCCATAATTCCCAAGAATCTCCCTTCCTTATCCTTATCTATTTTTTGGGGTTTAAATGGAATTGATTTGTGCACCAAAATGCTGACCCCATTAATTTTTTTGGTGGAGTTCGTGCTGTGAAAATGTTGCGGATATTGAGTTGAAAAAAACCTGGGTATCTTACCCGTTTTAAAATGTGTTTCCTGCAGTAAGAGGATTTTCCCTCCTCTCCTATACAGGTCTCTGATAGCCATATTCCGCTTACTAGGGCAATTGAAACCTTTTACGTTTTGGGTAATTATATGTATACTGGGTGTATTAGTTTCTGTCATCCAGAGAGTTGAAGCTATGTGTAGATAGTCCTAAGCTATGTGGCAATGTTGTAAATAATTGACAGTGATATTTAGCCCAGATTACATATCTAAGATTAAGGTGGCCCTCACGGCAGCAACTAAAAAATAATAAACAAAACAAAATTCAAGCAAGATAAATATTGCACAACTGGTGCGAATAAAAAGAGCTATAACTCGCATTCTTTTAAGGGGAGAATACAAAACCCCTATTTGGGCATGAGATAGATATTACCTCAGGCTTGCACCGTGGTACACCCTGAGTGTTGCTTAGTGAGTGCGCCTATAAACATTTGGACATAAGATATGTGACATCTCGCCTTGCAGATTAATCAATATAGGTCTTCAATCATTACATTCAAATAAACACGTGATTCCTACCATTACAGCATTCAAATATTTACTTTACAATGTGATTTCTACTTAGGTCAAAGGCAGTGATCATATCTTATCAACACAGTATGTCTCACCTATCTTCATCGTCAAAGGCTCTTGTCTATCAATCAATGCTACCATACCCCAACAGAGTTTCATCCATGAGATCATCCCGCCTCGGCCCACTCCACCTTTAAGTCACAGAGTGGGCCAGTGCAGGCAATCCCCAGATCACAAACACTGCTGTATCAACTGCAACCTTTACCCCCTAGGTTCAATTAAATTCAAACCCACACCAGAAAGAAAGAGAGAAAAGTTCACTTTCCTGAAGTTGTTGCAGAGTCCACTTTTTGAATGTCTTTATTGACCAACTTTACTGGTATTTTCTTCCACTCCGATCTCTGTGGTAGAGGTGGGGCCATATGGGGTCTCTCCCCTCTTCTTTCACTGATTTCATCCTGCTGAGGCATAGTGGTGATTTCCAGGTCCTTACAGACCTTCTGTATATCCTCTATTGTATTGCAGATTAATCTTCTTCCCTTCCATGGGATTTGCAGATTGAAAGGGTGGCCCCATCTGTACAGGATATTATGCTGTCTCAGTGTGGTGGTGAAGAATCTGAATTCACGTCTCTTCTGTAATGTTCTTGGAGACAAATCTTCAAATAACTGTATGGGGTCAGCCTTGTACTTAAGAGGATATTTCTGTTGTGCTTTTTTCATTATCTCCTCTTTGATTTGATAACTAGTGATCTTGACAATTACGTCTCTTGGGGGCTGATCACCCAGAGGTTTTGCTCGTAGAGCCCGGTGAAATCTATCCAGTGCTATTGTGGCTTCTGAGTCTACTCCCAAGACAAGAGTAAACACTCCTTGTAGGTATTCTTCCAGATCTGCTGGTAGGATGGTCTCCGGGATTCCTCTAATTCGAATGTTACTACGACGACTGCGGTTTTCCAAGTCGTCTAGCTTGTTCTCCATTTGTAAAAGTTGCTCATCTTGAAAGGCCACTTTGGATCCGAGAAAGAGTATGTTGGAATCAGTTAGGGCATTGGTATCTTCTAATTTTTCTACTCTCTGGCCCATATCTGAAAGTTCTTTTTTAATCTCAGAGATTTCCTCCCTTATGCATTGTTTAACTTGGCCAATTAGGTTGGAAAAGTCCTTTTTTGAGGGCAATGAATTCAGCAGGGCTCTAGGAACTGAGATAGCATGTTCTGAACTCTCTCCCTCAGATTCAGATGAGGCTGAGGAAGCATCTCCTCTGGCTTCGCTTGTAGCTGTTAGCACTTTCCCAGGTGTATCTATGTGCTTGAAAAAATTGTTTACAGAAGGGTTTGTTGCTGTCCGTTTTTTAGCGCCTTTGTCTGGCTTACCCCCCTTTTTGGGAGACATTTTAACCCCTGGGTAAGAGAGATCGGTATTCTAAATCTTGATAGAAAGGGCGAGATGTAGTATCAATCAACTGCCGGCGTAGTGAGTAAATTAGGTCTGCCACTTTTGTCGCTAGTATCAGTGTCACTGCAGCCCGTGTATTTTTCATCAGCTGTAGGCCTGCGGCCGGGGTGTATTGTTTACTATCTTTCCTACCTTCTCAGGCTAGTCATACGTGTCCAGAAGTGCGCAGCATGTGTCAGTGGGATATACTTTTAATTACATGATAAGCACAGTTCACATTAACCGATGTCAAGCACATCTCTTGTTTCGTTATTATGTTT
Organism: Bombina bombina; assembly: GCF_027579735.1. NCBI lineage: Eukaryota > Metazoa > Chordata > Amphibia > Anura > Bombinatoridae > Bombina > Bombina bombina. Next base: position 690,137,860 of record NC_069500.1, read on the forward strand.
TATTGCTGTCCCCTTATAGCAGGTTCACCTTTCATCACTTTAAAATGCCATGCGTTCCCATTCATTGTGGTCGGTTGCGGCCTTTCACTAAATTTGATGTTTCCCTTCCCGGGGTTTCACATGAGCACAGTAAGTCCACAAAAGGGCACACACCTTATGCAACACATATCCGCTTACCACTGCGGTCACTTTTCCCCCCGCGGACTGTCTGGCAGCTTTCACTTCTGTCCGCGATCTGTGTCACGTAGCGTCTCCTTCATATGGCGCTTGGATGCGATGCAGGCCGCAAGCCGCGGTGTAATGTAATGCCGTCTCCTTGCTGTTATACTATAAATCCGGTCAGATGTCAATCCGGAATGATAAGTAGGGCTTGTCGAGACGTCTTGGCAGATCAATTGAGCTAGACACACTCACATTTAAGTTGATTTAGCCCTTAAGGGAGACTAGAGCTCACAAACGTGCAGCCATCTCCTTTGAGCGCTGGCTCCGCCCCCCAGGGGGTTAATAATTTTATTACAGTGGCGGCGGTGTAGGGGGGCAGGATAGGGGTTAATAAATTTATTATAGGTGGCGGCGGTGTAGGGGGGCAGGATAGGGGTTAATACATTTATAAGAGTTGCGGCGGGGTCTAGGGGCGGCGGTTTAGGGGTTAATAACTTTATTGAGTTGCGGGGGGCTCCGGGGGCGCCGGTATAGGGGGTAGAACAGTGTAGTTTAGTGTGGGTGCTTAGTGACAGGCTAGCAATAAAGCTGTCAAAAAGCCGAAGAGCAGCGAGATCGGATGAGTGATAACTCTCACAGTCCGCTGCTCAACGCCTCGTACTTGGTGCTTGGCTTTTTGACAGCTTGTTTGATAACTTAGATGAAATTTTGCAGGTCTGCGGCGGCGATGGTAGGCGAGCTTAGGCGGGCGTATTGGGCCGGCGAAGGCAGGTAAGTAGACACGTTGATAACTTGGCCCCAATGTATTCAAATTTTCTATGTGATACTTTATTTTATTCAAAGGTTTCATGAAATGTTTTTTTCATCATTGATCTGAAAGTCCTGTTTTTGGCTAGTGGGGGTTCCACTAGAACCCCAAACCTCAAAGGTGCCAGCTTCAGTAAATATGAAAGATATTGCTTTTTTGTACATATACAGTACTCTTTTTTGACAACCCCAAATTGTATAGTCTTAAATGGACCCACACCACTTTTATTACAATAGCCAGGTGGACCCAGGAAATAGTAATTTAGTATTTTCAAGTAGTAGCCCATATTCAAGATAAGTGCAAATCCTTAGAATTCTATGGCATTTTTAACTATTCTTGGAAGCTTTGTTGATTATTTCTTTAAGCCATTACACAAATAATTATTTTAAAATCTCATACTGTATACATTTATTTTAGTTTTTATGAGATCATCCAGGTTATTACCTAAATTACTACGTCTTGTAGTTTGCTTTATTTGTCTTCGACTTACATAAAGCATTTGTAAATCTAGTCCCTCTAGTCCTTAAATTACTGACAAATTGTTACACCAGCAGTTAATTTATAGGAAGATTGCAGATCTACTTAACACATCATCTCAACTTACCAAGTAAATTAGACACATTTTCAAGTGGGTCTTAATAGAACAACTTTGAAAATTATGTGGAGGTGAAAAGTGAGTTTAAAATCCTCCACTAAGCACAAAATGTAAAGAAAATAACTCACTGTGTAGATCATTCAACAAATTTAAACAAGTCAGAAGGCTTGTTTTTCCCACAGAAAACCTCTGGATACATTGTTTCCAATGCAGCAAAGGATTCTCAGTAAGATACGCAAATGAGGTTCACAATGATTAACTTTTTTACTTCAGTCTGCTTTTACGCGGACTCCCTTTATGCCATAGCGTCGCTGTATACATTAAGCTTAGTTAGGGTTATTGCAGTGAATGCGATATACAAAGAAAATGCGCTTGGCTAAAAGTATCATACACTACACCTGCCCTAACTCCTTCTCTATTAGGAAAACAATAAATAAGTGAAAAAAAGAAAGATAGTGAGTGCGCCCAAGGCTAAAGATACTATAAAGGATTTATTAACATCCGGATTGGATAGTTTATATGATAATTACAATATTAAAATCACAATGGAAAAATACATATAAAAGTGTGACATCTCCCAATGCTTGTAAAAAGATGAATTCATAACATGTGCTAATTCATAAAAATGCTAAAATATCCAAACGTACATATGCATGCTTAAATATTATGGTAATATCAAAAACAAGATTTGCGTTAATGCAGATAACGAAGAACAATGTGAAGATAACAGTGGCTAAAATACAAAAGTTCATCCGTGGTGTAATAGGGCATAAATTAACTGCCGTATGTGCAAAAAAGTTTAAAGCATAGAGCACAAGTCAATTCTGCTGCAAATATTGCGTTATCTACTTCTTAGCAAACAAAAACAGTCAAATATTGAAGTGATTTAGACCATCTCAAGATGTTTGTGGTTTTTGCCACTCATCATATGGGAGAAGGTCTGAATCACTGGTGGGTGAAGTTGATTTCTGGGCAAAATACAACTTTTAAAATTATGCAGTGAGTTTAAAATCCTCCACTAAGCACAAAATGTAAAAGAAAATAACTTGTGTAGTTCATTTAACAAATATAAACAAGTCAGAAGGCTTGCTTTTCCCACAGAAAACCTCTGGATACATTGGGGCCTAATTATCATAGTGCGAGGGGCCATAATCCGATATTTTACATGTCCGCTGCACATTGATAAATGCCAACAGCATACGCTCTCGGCATTTATCATTGCACCAGCAGTTCTGGTGAACTGCTGGTGCAATGCTGCCCGCTGCAGATTTGCGGCCAATCGTCCTCTAGCAGGGGTTGTCAATCAACCTGATCGTATTCGATTGGGTTGATTTCTGTCCGCCACCTTAGAGTAGGCGGACAAGTTATGGAGTAGTGCTCTTGATGCCCTTGAAACACGGGGCATCATGCTCCATACGGAGCTTGATAAATATGCACCATTGTTTCCAAAGCAGCAAAGGATTCTGGGTAATCTATGCAAATGAGGTTCACAATGACTCTGCTTTTACACATACTCCCTTTATGCCATAACATCGTTGTATACACAGCTTTTAAGCTTAGCTAGGGTTAGTACGGTGATTCAGACAATCCTAAGACAGCCGTTTCATGTTTTTTGCAACTCATAAGCGCAAAGTCTGCATAAAAGCAGACTGAAGTAAAAAAAGTGAATCATTGTGAAACTCATTTGCAAATCTTCCCCAGAATCCTTTGCTGCATTGGAAACAATGTATCCAGAGGTTTTCTGTGGGAAAAGCAAGCCTTCTGACTTGTTAAGATTTGTTAGATGATCTACATAATGAGTTATTTTCTTTGCATTTTGTGCTTATTGGAGGATTTTAAAATCACTTTTCACCTCCCCATAATTTTAAAAGTTGTTGTATTTCACCCAGAAATCAACTTCACCCAACAGTGATTCAGACCTATGAAATGGCTGGGATGGTCTGAATCACTGTACTAACCCTAGCTACGATTAAAAGCTGTGTATACGGGGGGCGGAACCAACTGCCGTGCAGGACAGTTGCACTAGCTTTGAGCTCTGTATATTTTCTGGAGTTTTTCTTAATTTTGAGGCTGTGAAAGTGCCTTAAAAATACCAAAAAGACTTTCTAGGGCTGCACATAACAAGCCCCTTCTTGGTCCGGCTGGATTGGGGAGTTAAGCTGTGTGAGAAATACAACAGCTGTGCCCAGCACATACAGACCTCTGCCTACCACCTCATCTAGACTCCTTCTTATCCACCTGAGCTCCGGAGGGTCGGGGATCTGCTCCGGAGCTATCACCTACACAGAGGATCTAACCGGTACCAGGGGAGGAGACATAGGCGCTGTTGCTGAGCAAGGCATGGCTGGGCCCACGTGGCGGGCGACTAAGGCAGCGAAGTTCCGTGGTGAGAGCCACTACAGCGGCGCGGACACAGGGTCAGCCTAAGGCTACAAAGGACCCCCAGATTATCGGATCCTGGGCTCAGCACTTTCGAAGAGTGGAAGAGAAAGAGCCCTGTACACCTCTCGATTGCCACTGAGCGCACATAGCCGCCATCTTAAGGTCTGGGCCTTCACCTATGTGAATAAGCAGCCCATTGATGCTGAAGACCTACGGATCCCACATTGTGCACTCTACCTACTGTGGACCTTGCTGCCGAAGTGCTCTGAAGGGGTAAGATCAAAGTCTCCCATTTGCATATAGCACACTTTACATGAGTACTCCTAAGGCCCTAAATCCCTAGTTCCTCTCACTGCACTGCTTCTAACAATTTGGGCTATTACATAAAACCGCTTGTACTAGATCCCTTGCATCTTTCTGGGGAGGAGAGGTGCCATTAAGTACTTTTACATAAGAGCTGTGTTGCCAAAACTGCGCCTCAAGCGCCCTAGAGCACATCACAGGCCATAGGCCTCCACTGAGCACCACTAAGCCCTGTAACACTTACTCTGTGTGAGAAGAAGATCATTTTGGGCCCCCTGCTAGTGGAAAGCTACTGTCCCTTATCTCAGTCTTCTAGTCACATATATAATTTATACTGAGATCTATAAAGAAATTAAGCTCTTTTAATTGTGGCCCTGCACATTACATCTTTAGAGAGTTAGGAGAAGCCACAGGAGTCAATGTGGAGATAGCTGAATTGAAGGACACTATATATTTGTCTGTTGCATTGCATTTTGGCTGCTGCGTCCGCATATGTACCTCTGATTTTTACATTCAGAGTGGAGTGTATTTAAGTTTTTGTCCCTGTTGTCAGTTTATAGGTTGTAATTAGTAATCACACACGTCCTTGCAGTTACTAGGTGACTGTTGCTGGAAGCGCCCAACTTGAGCCTCAGGAGGCCATAAGCAGCTGGAGGCAGCATTTAGAAATAACAACAACAACCCTCAAGGCCTTCATAGTTTGCATCTTGCTTATTGGAGGGGGCCCTACACCCTCTTCTCCATTTCAAAGTCCTCTTCCACTAAGATTTAAATCATCAGAGACCTCCTCCTCCCTAACAGTGGGCTATTGAGCTCAATCAGTGAGAACCTCTCTCCTACCATTTCCCTCTGGTGTATTCCCAGAGGGTCATATCCTCTCTTCCCGCTCCCACATCATCATCAGATGACACCCTCCCCTAGGAGAGAGGCCTTCAACAAAGGACTCCAGATGTTCCCTTGCTAATTATGCTGTGCTGCACAATGACCTAGGGATCAGGAAGGGGGCCAATAGGAGGTGAGAACCTGTAAGATACATCTCTACGGCATTAATTGTCATTCAAAGAGCTAAAAATTTAAGATAAACTAAGTCAAAACAGTCCAGTCTTCATTATGTCACAATCTCATAAGAAAAAGCCCAAGCAAGTGAACCAACCCAGGAGAACCGTCGTTGATCATTTTAAAGCTACTCCTTGAGAAGAAAGGAGCTCCTCTCCTGAGGATACCCAATCATGTGATGATCAGGATACAGATGTCAGGCTTAAAGCGCACCCAGACTGGACCCCACCCCTTGATAATATGGCAGCTACTATAGTAGACGCTCTTTCAAAGTATATGAACACTCTCCAAGATACCCTCACTAAGGCCATTAAGGGGTCCGCAGCAGAACTACACAGAGATATGGTGGTGATTGGAGAAAGGACAGACGCCTTAGAACGAAAACATGAGGACCTAGCAGTAGACCATGAAAATTTATTGTCTTACTCTCAAAGTCTGGCTATATAGATCTCTGACCTGAAACTCAAACTCTCGGATTTAGAGGACAGATCCTGAAGAAATAATATGAGATTTAGAGGAGTATCAGAGGATATCCTGACTGGTGATCTAGAAAACTTCATCAAAGATTTCTGTGTCTTATTCCTAGATGATCTAGACACCCCAAGCTTCCTCATAGATAGGGTCCACCGCACCCCAAGGAGCCGCAACATCTCGGCTGACAAACCCAGGGATGTGCTAGCCAGAATCCACTTTTTCACCCATAAAGAAAGGATTTTAAGAGAACGGGCAAACATACCATCACTACCGGAGAAGTTCCAATCCATCCAGGTCTTCCCAGATCTCTCTCCATTTACACTCCAAAGATGTAGATCTTTTACCCCTTTCACACAGATTCTCAGACAACACAACGTCAAGTATAGATGGGGTTACCCAACCAAGCTGATTGTCAACAGAAACGGCGCTCTCCATACGGTCTCTTCCATCAATGAGGGGATGGACCTCCTTAAAAAATGGGATCTTCGAAGACTTCCATCTCAGTCCAGAGAGCTATGCCCCTCATCCTCATCACTTCAAGCCACAGCACAAGAATGGGCCCCCCTCCCCCAGTGATCCTCCTTGAGGAGGAATTCTGAGGACACTCCAAACTTGCCCCGGGACTGTACTCTTGATGAAACTAGCTGATTGGGCTGTTCAGGGTTTATGACTGACCTTATTCGTCACAACATCAACAAATAAGTACAGTAGTTAATATTAAACAATCACATTAGGTTCTAGAATAATGTTGTGTGATCTGTTCACTGTTATATATGTCCTCTTTGTTGTTTTCTATGTTCTAGCTTTTAGTTTTTTTCTTCCAGTTTTTAAACTCAGTGCATCTTGCCTAGGACTATGTTGAAGTTGCAGGTCTACTCTTTTATTTAAAACTCCAAGTTGAGATATCCCAATGCTCATAGCGCAATAGCCCTTAAATGTGTAATAGATTTTGTAGTTATTTGAGAGGTAGTGACAAGGCCCGCTCCCCTGTATCATAATAATAAGTAATTACCATAAAAGCATGGTTGGGGCCTGTGTTAGTTTCCCATAATTACTCTTGCCATGAAGCAAGTTGAAACGGGCCATATGATAAGTCATCTCCCCCCTCTTCAGGAGTTGGATAAGCCTATTTGAGCCCCTGACATTCTTGCAACTTCTATAGTCCACTTAGTTCATTTTACTAAGAAGAGAAGGTCCAATGTGGTTGGCATAATAACATGATGTGATTGTTTAATTCCAGTTGAAATGATGATGTGACAATATGTTTATTGCTCTTCACTCTAGTTTTAATGATATGTATCTTACTCAGTTAATCTGTGACTAATATTTCCCTACCCTAGCAGATATTATATGTTTGTACAGTTTATGTTGAAGTTTGTGTAGGGAATATGATTGTTTTAGTTCTTTAATGAAGGGTCCCTTGACTCTATAGTTATTCTCACTAACCACCTCCAGTGCCCCCCCCCCCCATATCCCTTCAGGCGGTAGAGAATCTGTTATTTAGACATAAGATCTAGCTCAGATCCTCTCTCCACCCCCCCATAGTAATTTCTCATTTTGATGAGAACAAGGAAGTAAAATAGCCCTCCCTGGGTTTCGTGATATATTCCTTGTTAGGCGGTGAATAGTGATGCCAATTTTACTCAATACTGATTGTACCTAGGTTTAATCTAGATTCTCAGTTGTTTTTTGTTCTTCCGTTCTTTGTCTCCCCTTTTTACTTGTTTTTTATTCTTTGAACCAATTCCTGTCCCACTAATACATATAATTTATTTTCTCCAGGGTAAGTGATAGACCACCAAGTTGACCCTCTCTAAGTCTGCCCTCTGGGTTCCTACAGTACTTGCTGTCCCACAGTTCATCCCACTACGAGGAACGAATATGATATGAAACCCTAGGTTTCTTAACTACTATGCCGAGGAACTGTATCGCAGGTAGGTGGAGCAGAGCGCCCCATCCCTTTCCTCCTGGTCCTCTTTTCTTGCATGATTCTCTTGTTTAGCTTTGTCTCCCTCCCCCTCTTCCACTTTCCCCAAGATGAGGAATACTCCAGCTACTCTAACTTTTGCCTCCCTTAATTGTAAGGGACTTAATTCTTCCACTAAACGCAGTCTACTGGGTAACTACATGAAATTCAATAATGCTAAAATAGTCTTTGCCCAGGAAACTCACTGGATAAATGACCCATCAATTTCATTTAAGTTTCAACATTTTACTAATTATGAAGTGGCCTCCCACTCTAACAAGACCAGGGGAGTGTTATACAAAGGAACAAAAAGTATTGGCACTGTGAAAATAATAATTAGGAATAAGGGATATAGTAATCCCTGGTGCTAGCCCTTAATAGTCTAGTAGTAAAAAAAGGATATGGGAAGTTGGACAAGAAGGGGTTAAATAGCACTCATTCCATTAGGTATTGTAATGTTGTTGAAACCTATTCAACTAATATGTAAAGTAATAAATTTGCTAAAAACATATATTTATTAACCACTATTAAAATGTAATCGATATTACAGCTGGGAAGATTCACATGTCTCTCTATTGATCTCCACAAAGACAAAGTATAATCTGCAATATATTCAGAGAATAAACAAACACAGCTCCAACCACCCCCCTGTATTCCTGGCCGGTAACAGGATACCCTGGCTTCAGGTGACAGGGATGGCTAAAACACTATGTTCAAATCTCTTGCAGATAATTTACTAGGGTGGAGTTACAATATTAACAATTAAAATAAAAAAACACAAAACACATTCACACTAGCATGCTGCACACAAACGCGTTTCGGCCGAGTAGCAGCCTTTCTCAATGTGTATTTAACTACTGACAAGACGAGTGTCATGCTGTAGACTTCTTAAATACCCTGTGTGTGAAGTTGATAGCCAATCGCGTCACGCATTGCATTCACGCCCATCTTTGGGCGAATCAGGTACGATATTGTATGTGCAGGGTTTGTGATGGGAGCGGATTAGTGGTTGGCTGAAACTAAACCGCTATTGCCCAATCAACATCTATCAACTCGTATGTGTTCATGCATATACAATCGCTATACTCACACTGGTATTGTGAAGGCTCAGAGTTACTCATATATGAACCAAATTCTACGTGCACCATAAAGCTGAGATATACTTATATTCCACGTTAATTAAACATATAGGAATGATTAGGGCAATTGTTGAAATAGAATGCCTATTCACGTTGTGATTTCATTCATTCTACTGAATTGCTGAAGTATATGATTGGATGTGATCCAAATTAATAAAAACACATAAGATCATGATCCTCATAATAAGAGTGGTTTGTATTGTGTGTGTTACCAATGAAACACTATTTTTTCTCCCACACTCCTATATTGAAACCAGAGAGCGGACTATAGATAAATGCCCATATTGTAAGTCGCTGACATTATAGCGATATCCTAGGATTTAGATATGGAAAAGGATATTCCTAATAATTGTCGCGATAAGTATGAAAAACATAATACATATTACTTATCTTGGTAGCCCATATAGAGGAAGGCGTTTATAAAGATACAAGTGCCCCTATCAATGTATTTATACAGCTTGCGATGTATATTTAGCATTTTCACATTGGTATTATGGGATAATTAAATAAAAAATTTACTCTCAAATTAACCATACTATAGTCTTTATCATACTATTAGTAGAGTGTTGCTAAAGTATATAATTCGATGCGAACCTAATGATTATGACAGCAATTCTCCATGTCAAGTAGTGGGTGGAAATATTTATATGTACATCCTCACAGCCATTGTTTCTGCACGCTCTGGATAACCGAATCGTGTGAACAAAGTATGGATTAATGGACATAATATTGCCTACTAAAGTTACAGAAGAGCCATAGGATGTAAATGTTAGTGAGATGCATCCCTATTGGTCCTCCCATTGAATATACATCACTAACTTTTTTTACTAATTTTACTAATAAATGTATTATATAATAATCTCAATATCATATAAACTTTATATAATACGGTGTTAATTACAACAAATGCGCCAACAGCTTATTTAATTCCTGTGAACTCTAACAGTGAATAGGACAGCTAAACTTCAATACGTTTATAATTTCTCTCTTTTGTGGGTTGTTAGTTGGGTTGTTATAGTTTAACAGATGCCTTTCCTTATTAAGGTGACTAAAGTTAGTGATATATATTCAATGGGAGGACCAATAGGGATGCATCTCACTAACATTTACATCCTATGGCTCTTCTGTAACTTTAGTAGGCAATATTATGTCCATTAATCCATACTTTGTTCACACGATTCGGTTATCCAGAGCGTGCAGAAACAATGGCTGTGAGGATGTACATATAAATATTTCCACCCACTACTTGACATGGAGAATTGCTGTCATAATCATTAGGTTCACATGGAATTATATACTTTAGCAACACTCTACTAATAGTATGATGAAGACTATAGTATGGTTAATATGAGAGTAAATTTTTTATTTAATTATCCCATAATACCAATGTGAAAATGCTAAATATACATCGCAAGCTGTATAAATACATTGATAGGGGCACTTGTATCTTTATAAACGCCTTCCTCTATATGGGCTACCAAGATAAGTAATATATATAATGTTTTTCATACTTATCGCGACAATTATTAGGAATATCCTTTTCCATATCTAAATCCTAGGATATCGCTATAATGTCAGCGAGTTACAATATGTGCATTTATCTATAGTCCACTCTCTGGTTTCAATATAGGAGTGTGGGAGAAAAAATAGTGTTTCTTTGGTAACACACACAATACAAACCACTCTTATTATGAGGATCATGATCTTATGTGTTTTTATTAATTTGGATCACATCCAATCATATACTTCAGCAATATTCTATAAATAGAATGAATGAAATCACAACGTGAATAGGCATTCTATTTCAACAATTGCCCCAATCATTCCTATATGTTTAATTAACGTGGAATATAAGTATATCTCAGCTTTATGGTGCACGTAGAATTTGGTTCATATATGGGTAACTCTGAGCCTTCACAATACCAGTGTGAGTATAGCGATCGTATATGCACGAACACATACGAGTTGATAGATGTTGATTGGGCAATAGCGGTTTAGTTTCAGCCAACCACTAATCCGCTCCCATCACAAACCCTGCACATACAATATTGTACGTGATTCACCCAAAGATGGGCGTGAATGCAATGCGTGACACGATTGGCTATCAACTTCACACACAGGGTATTTAAGAAGTCTACAGCGTGACACTCGCCTTGTCAGTAGTTAAATACACATTGAGAAAGGCCACTACTCGGCCGAAACGCGTTTGTGTGCAGCATGCTAGTGTTAATGTGTTTTGTGTTTTTTTATTTTAATTGTTAATATTGGAACTCCACTCTAGTAAATTATCTGCAAGAGATTTGAACATAGTGTTTTAGCCATCCCTGTCACCTGAAGCCGGGGTATCCTGTTACCGGCCATGAATACAGGGTGGTGGTTGGAGCTGTGTTTGTTTATTCTCTGAATATATTGCAGATTATACTTTGTCCTTGTGAAGACCAGGGGAGTGGCAATCCTTATCCATCGTCTTGTTAGCCATGAAAAAAATTACCATGAAGCAGATCCTGAGGGCAAATACCTCATTCTAATCTGTAAACTAGATGGCCAAGTGTACACATTAGTTAATTTATACACCCCCAACCAAAATCAGCCTAAGTTCCTTAAGACTTTATTACAAAATATTTGCAAAGTAAAGACGGGGAAACTCCTGTTAGGGGGTGACTTTAACATGATCTGGGATGCACTCGTATACAAGAGAGTCAGTCAGGGTAAAACTGTAGACCCATATTCGCTCTCTACAGCCAAAAGATTTATTTTCCCAATACAACTTGTTTGATATTTGGAGATCCTGTCACCCTTCAACTAAAGAGTTTACGTACTTCTCTAGACCTCATAACTCATACTCGAGGCTAGATTACTTTTTTACTGACACGTGAACGTTGAATGCCGTTAAAGATTCTAAGATCACACCCTGTACCTGGTCCGATCATGATGCACTTTTAGTGGCAATGGACTAAGCTCCTCTCCTAGCCCGAGTTGGAGACTCCCAGATTCGTTATGGTCTGACCCTGAGTTTCAACCTTTGATCCGGAACTCCATACAGGATGGAATATCTGAGCCACAATATAAATTCTGTTTCCTGCCACCAAACACTCTGGGCGGCTCTCAAGGCTTACATTAGAGGAGTTTGTATTTACAAACAAGCCTCCATCAGAAAATCAAGAGGGGCTCCTTTCGGCCTTGTGGTGGCCCAGCTTCGGACCAAAGAATCCCTTAACAAAACTAACCCCTCCCCTGAGCTGATGACTGAAATAGACGCCCTTCGTAAACAACTCAAAGAGTTAGAATTAAATTGCGTTAAGGAGGCAGTTAGTAGGTTTAAAAAACTTCTATACTACCACGGTAACAAAGCCTCCACCATGCTAGCACGTAAGCTGAGAGGTAGAATGGCCTCGTCCCGCATTTTGTCCATAAACAAAGGGAATACTCAGGTGACCTCCCTCAGAGATATTGGGGAAGCCTTTGTGTCATTTTATTCTAACCTATACAATCTGCATCACACGGAGGGGAAAAATACCCCCCCTAGAGACCAGATTAGAATCTTCTTAGAGGGCTTGAACCTGCCCACTATATCCCAAAAAGAAGTTGATTTGCTACTAACTCCCTTTTCAAACTCTGAATTGAAAGTGGCAATTACTCAACTCCAAAATAAGAAAGCCCCAGGCCCTGATGGTTTCCTGGCTATGTTTTATAAGACCTTTCGTCCGGAACTCTCGTCTCTACTACTCCAGACTTTTACAGAGGCTAGAGAAAAAGGCTCATTCAGAAGTGATTTATTAGAAGCAACTGTACTTACCATCCCAAAACCTAACAAAGATCCTTCCCAGTGTGGGAGATACCGTCCAATATCCCTCATTCATATAGATGTAAAATTGTACTCTAAGTTGTGTGCTAACAGACTGCGACCCATCACTCCTAACCTCCCGCACCCAGACCAGGTGGGGTTCACTATAGGTAGAGAGGGGCCTGATAACATGAGGTGCATTTTAAACATTTTGTCAGAGGCACACAGATTGAAAGTCCCCATGCTGGCCCTGTCCCTAGATGCTGAAAAAGCATTTGACAGGGTCAGATGGGAGTATTTGTGGGAGGTTCTTTTTAGCTTCGGTTTCCCTAAGGATATAGTCATAGCAATCCAAGCTCTCTACAACTCTCCAAGTGCCAAAGTTAGAGGTTTAGGCTTCTGTTCATCGAGTTTCCCCATAACAAACGGAACGAGATAGGGTTGCCCTCTCTCGCCCATTGTATTTGCTCTGGCGATTGAGCCATTGGCCCAGGCCATTCGGAGCTCACCTTTGATTAGAGGGGTCCCTTTAAGCCACCGGGTGGGGGAGAGGGAAGGAGGGGGAGAAAAGATAGTGTTATTTGTGGACGACGTTACCCTCTTTTTGACCAACCCATTGGGATCACTTCCGGCACTCTTTGAGACTCTCGCTCATTTTGGCTCCCTAAGTTTTTAAAAACTTAATCTAGCCAAAACTGAGGCTCTCGCGATCCATATTCCGCAATTTGAACAAGAGATTCTTTGGGAGTCCTATCAATTCCAGTGGGCATCGGACACTATCACTCATTTGGGAGTCCAGTTAGGCCCGGACATTGAACTAGTCAGGACAAAAAACTGTGACAAACTCCTATCAGAAGTTAGAGATCAGCTCAATTCATGGACCTTCAAGGAGGATTTTTGGATGGGCCATATGGCCTCAGTCAAAATGATCATCTTGCCTAAGATACTATATTATTTCCATTGCCTGCCGCTCAACCTCTCCCTTTTTCTTTTAGAAAAGTTTAATGCCCTGATGGCCAGATATATTTGGCAAGGGAAAAAGCCAAGAATTTCTAGAAAGACACTCCAGAGGCCCTATCACATGGGAGGAGTATCTCTCCCTAATATTACTATCTATTATGAGGCAGCTAGACTGACCCACATTTCCCACTGGGAGACGAATGATACTACACAAGGTTGGAAGAGGGTTGAACAATTTTCCCTTCCACCAGGCATTACTCTTAGGGATCTACCCTGGATTCCAGACTATAAAACTGATAGCTCCCTCATCCTAAATCCAATTATTAAACAAGCCCTCGACTATTGGAAAAATATTAGGCACTATTCGGAAATAGCCCCGCACCCTTCCCCAATTCATTCTATCCCTGGACTGTTGAGAGGTCTACGGGACTCCCATGGCTCCCAGTGGAGGCAGTGGGATTTACTTAGGGTTTCTGATCTGTATCAACAGAATACCCTACAACCAGCCGATCCGAAGTGTCAGGTAGATGATTTCTATATTCCTCCATGGTTCCGGCTTGAAAGATTTCGGTTGCACAAATTTTTATCTAGCTGGGGATTTCTGTCATCAGACCTTAGAGGCCCAACTGTGTGGGAACAGAAAAGTAGATCTGGTTCGCCCCTCTTGAAGCCCCTATCCATTCATTATTCGCTAATAATGAAAGACATATGTGCAGGGGAGGTATGGCAATTAAAGGCTTGGGAATGAGAGTTGAGAATTCAAGCTTCTGAAAAGAATTGGGTGCAAGCGTTCTTACACACCAAAAAGACATTACACTGTGCTAACTTATTAGAGCTCTATATTAAAGTTTGCCTTAGATGGCATTACACCCCACAAAGATTGGCACAAATGGCCCCATCTCATTCACCCCTGTGTTGGAGTGGCTGTGGACAGGTAGGTTCGGATCTTCATATTTGGTGGTCATGCCCAGTCTTGAAACAACTGCGGAAAGAAGTCTTTCAGGTATGCGATTCAATTGGGATTTCTATCCCGAAAGTACCTAAGGTGGCCCTCTTGAATTTCTTTCTGCGGAAAACACCTAAAATTCAGAAACAAGCGGCTATCTTTATTTTTGCCACCACTAAAACCTTGATTGCTAGAATGTGGAGACAGGTAAGCCCGCCCTCCTTGACTGACATTATTCGAATCATGGAAACTTATGCCTCGATGGAGAAGGGATTCTTTCTCCATCTGAACAAAATTGAATCGTATTAGAAAATTTGGGACCTTTGGGTTCATAGACAGGATCCGCCAGGCGACCAATAAAGGGATTCTGGAATGTGTGGGCTCATCTAGTATAAGGGCAGATGGCTGTGAGTCCTCCCATGTTCGGGATTCTCCTCTTTCCCATCTCCATTATCTGACTGTATCATGCTTCCTTTTCGTTAAACCCTCCCCCCCCTAGTATGACTCTACCCTTTTCCCTTGCCTCTGCTCTACCTACCTAGATACAACATGAAAGTATTAATTGAGATAGGTACAGTAGGTAAACTTTAACATGCCGAATTCCCCCCCTCCCCAGTACGGTTTGTCCCCTCTCATGATTATGTACCACAATCTCTCCACTATTCACTCATAGATTATCACATTCAGTATCCTAGATCCCACGTTTTGAGTGTACTCTCTAACAAATTGCACTAGATCCAGGTATAGGGAGACCTGAGGGATAGGGAGAGAATTATGTCAGAAAGAGGTCAAGTTTACTGCCTTTTGACTTTGATCCCTGGAGAATCCACTAGTACAATAGTTTATTGATAAGACAGGGTAGAGAATTTCAAACTTTCGTAAAGATTTACTGAGATATATATTAGATATAGACAAACTTGCTATCAGTAGAGTATTTTATTGCTGTTAATATTCCAGCTTGTTCTGGTTTTATATTTTTTTTTTTGTTTCTGTGCACATGACACATTTTCTATATATAATGGTCTCTAAGTAGTGATGTGACTTAAAGAGACACAATGTTTTGTTATACCTGACAATCCAATTTACTTTAATAAAAGAAAAATATATTAAAAAAAAAAAAAAAGCTGTGTATACAGTGATACTATGGCATAAAGGGAGTCTGCATAAAAGCAGACTGAAATTAAAAAGTGAGTCTTTGTGAACCTCATTTGCATATCTTACCCAAAATCTTTTGCAGCATTGGAAACTAATACATTTTAATTTATTAAATGATCTACAGAAGTATGTCTTAAAATACAATCTACAAGGCAGTTTCTTATTTTTTGGAACCTGAAACATACATACCCCTTAAAGGGACAGTAAAGTCATAATTAGACATTCATGATTTAGACAGAGCATACAATTTTAAGCAACTTTTCAATTTACTTCTATTATTTAATTTGCTTTCTTCTCTTGTTATCCTTTGCTTAAAAGGTATATCTAGGTAAGCTCAGGAGCAGCAAATAACCTAGGTTCTAGCTGCTAATTGGTGGCTGCATATATTTACCAATAGTCATTGACTCACCCATGTGTTCAGTTAGAAACCAGTAGTGCATTGCTGCTCCTTCAACAAATGATACCAAGAGAATTAAACAAATTTAATAATAGAAGTAAACTGGAAAGTTGTTTAAAATTGTATGTTCTACCTAATTCATGAAAGAAACATTTTGGGTTTCATGTCCCTTTAAGTGTTTCTGAAAATTAGAAAATTGATTTCCATACCTTTGCCACCCACATTTGGATGAAATGCTGTCCATTGTCTTTTGACATCTAATTAAAGCTTAACTATATTTCACTATGATTAACCACTTACGCTTGTCATGTATTTGCTTCCTTAAAGATTTTAATTTCTTGACTTATTTCCCTAAATAGTATTTTTAAAATGTCCCTCCATTTCATTATTGCTTGTTAAAAATGCGCTATATATGGAATAACATATGGTATGTTTTGATGTGTGTTTTTTATTTATTTTAAAGATCGTGGCAAAATGACAGATGATCATTCCTCAGTATATAGTGGTTAACAGCATAAAGCTGCCTTATCTTGGTAAAAACTTAGATAAGGGAATATTGAAAAAATACATTAAGCTGACAAATGTGCCTGCTGATGAGGGTGATAAGGAAGGGTGTCTTGAAGATGAGTAGTATCAGTGAAATGGGATGCCTTTGCTTTAGATGATAAACTGCTCTTGAAGATTGAGGTTCCAGGGAAGAATCAGTTCTTTTAAAGGGACATTAAACACTAAATAAATGCTAGATAGAATGAAGCATTCAAAGAAAATAATAGTCTGAGAATAACATGTAGATGCATTTTTTTTAAAGTTTCACTAGCTGTTTAAATATTGACAAAATAAGTGTAAAGTTGTAGAGTCTATAAAACAATGGGAGCTGCCATGTTGTAGCTTAGGTTACCATCTCTGATGTGGCCAATTAGGGACAGTTATAAATAGGTCACTAGAGTGGTTGTGTGGAATATAACAGTGTTGTGCGCTTCCATTTCTAAAAGGAACTGAAAAGCTCAGAATTTTAGAATGGAATTACGGGAAAAGGGCACAAAATAAATAATGAAAGTATACTGAAAAGTTTTTTTTATAAATACGGTTTATCATTTTATATTACCATCTCAAAGTGTTTAATGTCCCTTTAAAGAAATATGAAAATCTAGGACTATAGTTTGAAACTTATCAGAAATTGCGTATTCAGGTATGGGTACTGGATAATAAATTGTGAAAATAGTAAGTTCAATCCTACTTATTAGGCTGTTCATGTTGATTTCTGTTAGAATTATTCAATACAGAAGATATGGTATATTTACTTCAAAAAGCTTTTTCAGCTTGATTGCTTATCTGGCAAAACTGCAGTGAAACAAATATATTATGACAAAGAATGGATGTGTCACGCCACTCCTCTCTTCATTGTTGTGCTGCTCCTTTGCTATAGCTGTTGCCAGGGATGCGGCAATTGCTCTGAGCGTGCGGCGATGACGTTATCGCCGTATGTCAATTCCCCTCTCATGCTGGTTGGGTCCTCTGAGTCCTCTTTGGCATGAATCGGGGCCTATGTAAGTACCTGCATAACTTACATACACTGCCCAAGTATAGGGCTTACTTTGTGTGCTCCTGGGTGCTATTGTCTGCTGATATTTGATTGCCTTATTGTTGCTGAACTTTGCCTGTCTGACCACTCTGCTGTTTAACCCCTGAACTGCTGGATTGACTTATTGTTGCTGAACCTTGCCTGTCTGACCACTCTGCTGTTTAACCCCTGAACTGCTGGATTGTCTTATTGTTGCTGAACTTTGCCTGTCTGACCCCTCTTCTGTTTAACCCCTGAACTGCTGGATTGACTTATTGTTGCTGAATCTTGCCTGTCTGACCACTCTGCTGTTTAACCCCTGAACTGCTGGATTGTCTTATTGCTGCTGAACTTTGCCTGTCTGACCACTCTGCTGTTTAACCCCTGAGCTACTGGATTGCCTTGTTGTTGCTGAATCTTGCCTGTTGGACCACTCTGCTGTTTTACCCCTGAATTGCTGGATTGTATTTGTTGCTGAACTTTGCCTGTCAGACCACTCTGCTGCTTAACCTGTAGGGCTGATTCCTTGGACTGCCTGTTGCCAGACTTTGCCTTATTTGACTATTCTCTGTCTTTCCCCTTTTGCCGTGAAGGACTGCCCTCTCTCCCATGAGTATTGCTTACCTCATTTCATACCTCTCACTTTGTTCTGGGATATTTCCTTATCCTTCCACTTAACGCTGGGATAAGAAAACTACTGGCCAAGTTTGGTCTGATAGGGAAATATCCCATGAGCATTACAGAATGGAAGCCATCAGAAAGCTAGTCTCAACGAATTGCATGGCCAAATGGGCTTGATGGAAAATACGTTTTAGAGAATGAAAAAGGGCGCTTCCACAGCTGACAAGGAGTAAATATCAAAGTTTTTCTAAACAATTTTAAATAAATCCAAAACACTTCTGACTATAAAGATAATTTCATATTTTATGTATAGAAAAAAGTATAGAAAAAAATATATATTCAAATTTAAAAGCACTTGCAGTATATCAACAACAATGTAATAGCAACATTTATAGCAATAATGTATCTGTATTAGTCTAAACAGCACAACTGTGTCAGTTTATATAGCACTAATTATGCAGCAAAAAATAAACCTTTAATGTTCTGAACATAAAAAGTTTATTTTTTGCTGCATAATTAGTGCTGTATAAACTGACACAGCTGTGGAAGTGCCATTTTTCATTCTCTAAAACTTGTGTGAAATTTGTATGTTAAGCTTGTGGGGAGCTTACTGGAAAAGTGGCTAGGACACCTTCTGATCCTTCATTAATTTCTTAATTGCCTTGATGGAAAATAAAACATGGAAAATAATGTTTTTTTTAATGGTTGCTTTTTCAGGCCTTCCAACCTTTCACAGAATTCTTCAAAGATAATTTGTCAAGATTCTGTCAGACAACAGGGCAGCAATATCCTACACCAGGTCATAAGATTCAACAAGAAGTGCAGCAGTTCTTAGGGCAGAGATTTGGGCAATGATATTTATATATATGTCAACTGATGGCAGTTCATCTTCTGGGACACCTGACCTTGAAAACAGATTTCTTGAGCAAGCCCATGGTTTTCATGACAGAATGTCAGTTACACAAGAGAATATGTCTGGCAATCACAGTAAAATGGAACTTTATAGAAGTAGACATGATGACAAGTGGTTGCAGTAATGAAGTCAGTGGATTCTTCAGTTATTTTGCATTACTTCAACACAGGAGATCAGATGTGTTCCATTAGAAATGTGACTTCAGTCTGCATTATGCCTTTCCTCCAATGCCCTCACTGCACAGAATGAGAATGAAGCCTGATTATATGTGGCATGCTAACTGGTTTTCACAAGCGATATCACAGCTGTTTGTGTGCATCAGAAGGAGCGCTCGAATTACAAGTTTAAAGTAAATGCGAATGTGTGAGCGCAATGGTGGTTTACTCTAAAACGAATACCACTACCTTAGAGCTCTGGTAAACTGTTACACGGAACAAAAAAGTGTCACAAAACACATAAAAAAAATCATTGAAAAATACAGTTACACTCATAAAAACACTAATAAAAATTATTAAAAAAAATATTCAATAAAAAATGTATAAGGGCTCAAAGATATAAGGTCTCAGGTGTTAGAAAAAAAGGCAGGCAAAGGGCTTTAACATAGAGGTACATATGTGTGTGTATATATATATATATATATATATATATATATATATATATACACACATCCCATTTCATCCTGCAGTCAGGTCAGTGGCTTAGATGGAAACTAAAGAGTGAAAACAGGTAAATTATTTTATTTCTTTATATGCATATACTTTATTTTGTGCATTTATTGCACTCATGTCATTTTAATGTTAATTTAAGCACTAGAGATGTAATATTTAACATCCTTGCACATTTAGCAACCAAGCTACTAGTTACAGTTTGCATACATTTGAATTAAACAAATGACCTTGATGAAGAACTCCCTGAAAGCTCAGGAGAAAACAGGAAGGTTGATCAGCAAGCTGATGAAGAAGCAGAAGCCAAGGCTTCCTTGGCCAATAGAGGGTGATTACAATCTTTAGGCTAGATTACAAGTGGAGCACTATTTATCGCTCACGCATTAACTCTGCTAGAAGTAAGCTTTTTGCGCGCGTCGGGTAGCTCTCGTATTACAAGGTGAAAGTAAAAAGTTTTCTCTTGCACGCAAAAAGCAGAACATATGTATTTTTGTGTTTATATGTGTATATATGACTGTAAATACATACATAAACATCTATACATATTTACATATATAAATATATGTGTGTGTGTGTGTGTTTATACATATGTAATTATGTATTTATATGTGTATTACAGACATAAATATACATATAAACACATAAATACAAGTGTATAGATATAAAAACACACACACACACACACACACATATATATATATATATATATATATACAAACAAATACTGTTAGTATGAGCGCACTTTGATTGCCAATTAGACATTCCACCTGTGATCAATGCAGTGATCAAGTGTGCATGCGCATGAAACGTGTTTGTGTGAGACTACCTGTCAATACTGCTTACCTGCTTTTACATGTATGTGCTGCTTGGAATCATATTTATGCAATTATTCATATTTAATAAAGTGATATATTGTGTATTTAGTGTTAATATTTCCTGTCCCAATGTTATGCGCATAGGGCAATATGATCTATGTATTTATAAATAGATATTCCTATAAATATCTGACTATATCTATAAATATATTTATTATATATATATAAAACCAAAATAGAAATATGTATTTATGAATAACTAGAACATATTCTGCTATGCGAAGAACACTGGAATGGGAAATATGCTTGTGAGCAGGGTGTTAGTTTTCCCCCACTTTTGCTCTCCATTTAAGTCTGTGGGGAATACTTTAACGTGGTCATGATATTCTAAGTTGTATATAAAGAAATAAAATAATTTACCTGTTTTCACTCTAATGTTCCCTACTAAGCCACTGACTGCAGAATGGAAAGGGACCTACCATGTTAAAACATAGGTTTTCTCTGTGCAACGTGCCACTTGACCCTCTCAGGTAAGCCCTCTTCTGTGATTGTGTAAAACAGGGATTTTTTGCTTGCTTCTGCTGGTGCACTGTCCATATTGTTGCCTGTCTTAAGAGACCTAATTCACAATAAAAAATATAATTATCAATGGCTCATTTAATGAAAAGATACTCCCATATAGCCGTTGAATGGCATATAATAGGCCACACCCTAGTGAATTTAAATAAAATTGTAAAAATTAGTAAATAAACTCCCTATCCTCTATTTTTTTCTTGCTAAATGATGTCTGATCTTGGACAGAGAGACAAAGCACAACTTGGAGAATTTCTCTAAGTATTCTACCTTATTAAATTCTCTGTGATTCTTATATTTAGTTATTGGTGTTGCACAAATTGGGGTTAAGATAGCTAGGGTTGTCCAGTATAAATTGGACTGAATTGTTTTAAATATATGTACCTGTATATATTCATCTTATCCCAACATATATCATTTGATTCCTAATAAACTCATTGCAAAATGGATGGACCTTTCTGTGTTTTACTATAGAGTAATCCCTTAGTGCTCGATTCCATTGAGCTCTTAAAAATAGAGCCGTAAGCTACCAAAGTTGCCGGCAGCTAAAAGTAATTTACGGCTCCATTTTAGCACCAGGTTTCCATTGAAATAGTTTGCGGATTGCGTGCAGTCGCCCTTTTCATGTAGGTGTAAGTTAGCGTTGTGTTAATGCTTCCACCTGATGCCGGATTTCTTGAAAATTAATAACTCAATCACATATACAGTGCCACATACAGTGTGGCGCGTATATTTTACCCGTCGCTCGCTGTTATTATAAAAGCAAACACCTAACACATGCGCACTATCTACCTCTCAACCGCCATCCCCCCACTGCAATAACTAATAAATGTATTAATCATTTAATCTAATCCACCAACACCCATATTGCAAAGTATCTATTACAGTTATTAATCCCTAAACTGCCATTCCACCACATTGCAACTAACAATAAAATGTAATAACCTCAAAACCGCCATCCCCCACAACGCAATCTACCTATTTAAACTATTAACCCCTAATCCGCCATCCCCCACAACACAAAGTATTAATCAAATCACTAAGCCCCCTAACCTAACATCCCCTAAGTTAACCCCATGACATAAAATAAAAAAGACTATTAAACAAATAAATTAATTAAACTACCAAAATTAAAAATTCTAATCTAAAATTTAAATAAAAAATCCTAATATTACATAAAAAATAAAACCTATGATTTAATTTAGCTACAAAAACTAACGCCTAGATTTAGAGTTTTGTGGTAGCCATCAAAACCAGCGTTAGGGGGTCCTAACGCTGGTTTTTACAGCCTGCTGGTATTTAGAGTCAGTCATTAAAGGATCTAACGCTCACTTTGCAGCTGCGACTTTTCCATACCGCAGATCCCCCTACGCCAATTGCGTATCCTATCTTTTCAATGGGATCTTTCTAACGCCGGTATTTAGAGTCTTGGCTGAAGTGAGCGTTAGAAATCTAACGACAAAACTCCAGCCGCAGAAAAAAACCAGGAGTTAAGAGCTTTCTGGGCTAACGCCAGTTCATATAGCTCTTAACTACTGTGCTCTACAGTACACTAACACCCATAAACTACCTATGTACCCCTAAACCGAGGTCCCCCCACATCGCCGCCACTGTATTAATTTTTTTTAACCCCTAATCTGCCAACCGCACACCGCTGCCACCTACATTATCCCTATGTACCCCTAATCTGCTGCCCCTAACACCGCCGACCCTTATATTATATTTATTAACCCCTAATCTGCCCCCCCAACGTCGCTGCTACCTTACCTACAATTATTAACCCCTAATCTACCGACCAGACCTCACCGCTACTCTAATAAATGGATTAACCCCTAAAGCTAACTCTAACCCTAACCCTAACACCCCCCTAAGTTAAATATAATTTAAATCTAACGAAATAAATTAACTCTTATTAAATAAATTATTCCTATTTAAAACTAAATACTTACCTGTAAAATAAACCCTAATATAGCTACAATATAACGAATAATTACATTGTAGCTATTTTAGGATTTATATTTATTTTACAGGCAACTTTGTAATTATTTTAACCAGGTACAATAGCTATTAAATAGTCAATAACTATTTAATAGTTACCTAGTTAAAATAATTACTAAATTACCTGTAAAATAAATCCTAACCTAAGTTACAATTAAACCTAACACTACACTATCAATAAATTAATTAAATACAATACCTACAAATAAATACAATTAAATAAACTAACTAAAGTACAAAAAATAAAAAATTACTAAGTTACAAAAAAATAAAAAAATATTTACAAACATTAGAAAAATATTACAACAATTTGAAACTAATTACACCTACTCTAAGCCCCCTAATAAAATAACAAAGCCCCCCAAAATAAAAAAATGCCCTACCCTATTCTAAAATTAAAATAGAAAAGCTCTTTTACCTTACCAGCCCTTAAAAAGGCCTTTTGCGGGGCATGCCCCAAAGAAAAATGCCCATCAGCCAATCAGAATTTTCCTACCTTAATTCCGATTGGCTGATAGAATCCTATCAGCCAATCGGAATTCGAGGGACGCCATCTTGGATGACGTCCCTTAAAGGAACCTTCATTCGTCGTCTAGTTGTCGGAAGAAGGGGATGGATCCGCGCCAGAGGTCTTGAAGATGGAGCCGCTCGTCATCAGATGGAAGAACATAGAAGATGCAGCTTGGATGAAGATGTTTGCCGGTCCGGATGTCCTCTTCTGCCCGGATAGGATGAAGACTTCTGCCCGAAGATGGACTTCTTCAGCCGCCGCTTGGATCAGGACTTCAGCTGGAGGATAGACGTCTTCAGCCCCCCGCTTGGGCTTGGATCAAGACATCGGAGCCTCGACGGATCGGTGATACCCGGTGTGGTGAAGATAAGGTAGGAAGATCTTCAGGGGCTTTGTGTTAGGTTTATTTAAGGGGGTTTTGGGTTAGATTAGGGGTATGTGGGTGGTGGGTTGTAATGTGGGGGGGGGGGTATTGTATGTTTTTTTTTTCAGGCAAAAGAGCTGAATTCTTTGGGGCATGACCCGCAAAAGGCCCTTTTAAGGGCTGGTAAGGTAAAAGAGCTTTTCTATTTTAATTTTAGAATAGGGTAGGGCATTTTTTTATTTTGGGGGGCTTTGTTATTTTATTAGGGGGCTTAGAGTAGGTGTAATTAGTTTAAAATTGTTGTAATATATTTCTAATGTTTGTAAATATTTTTTTATTTTTTGTAACTTAGTTCTTTTTTATTTTTTGTACTTTAGTTAGTTTATTTAATTGTATTTATTTGTAGGTATTGTATTTAATTAATTTATTGATAGTGTAGTGTTAGGTTTAATTGTAGATAATATTGTAGGTATTTTATTTAATTAATTTATTGATAGTGTAGTGTTAGGTTTAATTGTAACTTAGGTTAGGATTTATTTTACAGGTAATTTTGTAATTATTTTAACTAGGTAGCTATTAAATAGTTCTTAACTATTTAATAGCTATTGTATCTGGTTAAAATAAATACAAAGTTGCCTGTAAAATAAATATTAATCCTAAAATAGCTACAATATAATTATTCGTTATATTGTAGCTATATTAGGGTTTATTTTACAGGTAAATATTTAGCTTTAAATAGGAATAATTTATTTAATAAGATTTAATTTATTTTGTTAGAATAAAATTATATTTAATTTAGGGGGGTGTTAGTGTTAGGGTTAGACTTAGCTTTAGGGGTTAATACATTTATTAGAGTAGCGGTGAGGTCCGGTCGGCAGATTAGGGGTTAATACTTGAAGTTAGGTGTCGTGATGTTAGGGAGGGCATATTAGAGGTTAATACTATTTATTATAGGGTTAGTGAGGCGGGAGTGAAGCGGATTAGGGGTTAATAACTTTATTATAGTAGCAGCGAGGTCCGGTCGGCAGATTAGGGGTTAATAAGTGTAGGTAGGTGTCAGCGACGTTGAGGGGGGCAGATTAGGGGTTAATAAATATAATATTGGGGTCGGCGGTGTTAGGGGCAGCAGATTAGGGGTTCATAAGGATAATGTAGGTTGCGGCGGTGTACGGAGCGGCAGATTAGGGGTTAATAATAATATGCAGGGGTCAGCAATAGCGGGGGCGGCAGATTAGGGCTTAATAAGTGTAAGGTTAGGGGTGTTTAGACTTGGGGTACATGTTAGGGTGTTAGGTGCAGACTTAGGAAGTGTTTCCCCATAGGAAACAATGGGGCCGCGTTAGGAGCTGAACGCTGCTTTTTTGCAGGTGTTAGGTTTTTTTTCAGCTCAAACTGTCCCATTGTTTCCTATGGGGGAATCGTGCACAAGCACGTTTTTGAAGCTGGCAGCGTCCGTAAGCACCGCTGGTATTTAGAGTTGCAGTGTCGGTAAATTATGCTCTACACTCCCTTTTTGGAGCCTAACGCAGCCATTCTGTGAACTCTAAATACCAGCGGTATTTAAAAGGTGCGGGAGAAAAAAAGCACGCGTAGATAACGCACCCCTTCTAACGCAAAACTCCAAATCTAGGCGTAAGATTACATAAAATAAAAAAAATCTAAAATCATAAAAAATAAAAAAATCTAAGATTACATAAAAAAATAAATGAATTTATCCAAAATAATAAAATTTAAACCTAATCTAATACCCCTGTAAAAACAAAAAAGCCACCCCAAAATAAAAACACCCCCTAATCTAATACTAAACTACCAATAGCCTTTAAAAGGGCCTTTTGTAGGGCATTACCCTAAAGTGACAGCTCTTTTACCTAAAAAAAATTACCATGTACCCCATAACAGTAAAACCCCCAAAATAAAAAACCTAAGTCTAAAAAAGCTAAGCTACCCATTGCCCCATAAGGGGCATTTGTATGGGCATTGCCCTTAAAAGGGCAATGAGCTCTTTTGCTGCCTATTAAAAAAAATTCCTAATCTAAAAAAAGACCCCAAAAAATAAAATAAAAAACCTAACACTAACCCCAAAAAATGTACTCACCGTTCCTGAAGTCCAGACAGCCATCTTTATCCAGGCGGTGACAAGTCTTCTTTCAGGCAGCGACATCTTCATCTAGCGAGGGGACGACATCTATCTTCTTCCTGGAGGTGTGTAGTGGCCTTCCGATGTGCAGAGCAGTCTTCCGATGCCAGGAGTGATCTTTGGCGGCGGCACGGTCATCTGATGTGAAGCCAACTCTTCATGCTATCGTCCGCCATACACTGAAGCTTGAATGCTAGGTGCTGATCAAATCAACCAATAGGATTTAAGCAGCTCTCATCCTATTGGCTGATTTGAAAATTTCAGCCAATAAGAATGCATATTACCCCAATATAAAATGGGTACCTTGCATTCAAGCTTCAGTGTGCGACGGACAATCGCATGAAGAGGAAGCTCCATGTCGGATGACCGCGCCACCACTAAAGATAGTTTATATTTACCAGAGTATCCCATTGTTCACAATTCAATGATGGACAACCTAGAAATTGGTGATTAGGAATTTCAGTTATCTTTATGCAGGAAAAGGTGATGTAGTTTTAATCTGTCCCCCTCCAGAGAAGTACAGTATGTCTCACTTGGTAAGTATTGACTATAATATAGGCCAAGATATGGATTTTTCTGTTGTCAATTATTTAAATTCTAATCTTACAACTGTCCAATGTTAAGACATAGAGGCCTATTTATGAAATGTCTGTCGGACCTGATTCGACAGACATTGCTGAATGTGGAGAGGAATACGCTCTCCGTATTCAGCATTGGACCAGCAGCTCTTGTCAGCTTCTGGTGCAACGCTGCCCCCTGCAGACTCCCGGCCACTCGGCCATCAGCAGGGGGTGTCAATCAACCCGATCGTATTCGATCGGGTTGAATTGTGGCGATTCCTGTCCGCCTCATCAGAGCAGGCGGACAGGGTTATGGAGCAGCGGACTTTAGACTGCTGCTTCATAACTGGTGTTTCTGGCGAGCCTGCAGGCTCGCCAGAAACACAGGACCTCAAGTTCCATTTGGAGCTTGATAGATAGGCCCCCTAGATGGTTACTTTACCTTAGTGAAAATGGAAAGGAGCAAATGGTTACTGGTTATAGAAAGATAAAATGGTTAAATTATTATTGTTGTATATTAAATATGATATATATATATATGTGTTTTAACATAAAAGCAGCACCATCTTGTGGAAAGAAAAATGTTTATTAATGACATAAAATAATTTCTATTCGTAAGCATAAGAATCACTGAAAAAAAAAGATGTAAAAAGAAGACAAACATTTACATTCAGATGAATGAGTGAGGGAACTGATTTTAATTGGAATTGACATAAGTTCAAGAATTTGTTTACAGAAGCCAACTTTAGCATCACATTGATGTACTTTATACCACTGAGCATATACCTTATTATCAATGAAACAATATTTTACAAATCATTTTCCTCCATCACATCATCTTTACTTTAATGTAATTACATTTAGAGTTTTTCTTTCATTTTCAATTTTTTTTTTTCATTTTCTTTTTGTATGCATATGTCATGTATAATGTATAACTTATAATGTATAACTTATTTGTTTTCTCACATGTGTGTAATATGTGAATTCCCAACTCAGATTTTCACTTAAAAAAAAAAAATTGCAATTGTTTTATTACATTTTTTTAAAGTAATAGTACACCCATAAGAAAACAGTCATACACAGTTGTACTTTTAAGTATGCAAAACATTGCAATATAAATATAGAGGTTCCATAACTCCTAGCATTTTATTGTGTGTTAGATCAATATAGACATCAAATATTAAATTTTAATGTAATAAATCACTGAGGGGATTTAAGAGTCTCATTACCTTTTCCTTTAGTTAGTTAGAAAGATTATGAGGAATATAAGGGGTATAATAAATAAAATTGTTATAATGGTGATAATTATGATAATAGTGAAAGAGAGAAAGAGAAACAAGGAGTTGAGTAGGTAAACAGATATTAAATATTGTAAAATAACAAATTTGGGTTTAGATTTATAAATCATATTACAAAGACCCATCAGTAAACAGTCTGTGGTCTATTTTCCCAAAAATAAAAACAACTTGTGAGAAAAATAATCATGTCTGCCATTGTACGAGTATGTTAATCGCTCTAGAGAAATTATGTATCCCACTAGATTAAACCATTGGTTGTATGTAGGAGATAAATGCTGTTTCCAGAATTAAGGTATGCATAATTATTCAATATCTTAAATAAAGTTAGTCTATATTTACAAGATAAAACATGTGGGGCCATTTAATAATTGGGTGAGCAAGCTAATGGAAATCCTATTATCTGTTCCACCTCCTGGATCACACTGTCCCAATAAGGTTTTTTTTACTGGACAGTCTCAAAAGATAAGTGTTCCACTGTGTCCACATGCCATCCAGCATTTATCAGACACTGTAGGATAAATAGTGTGGAGGGTTGTGGGAGTTAGATATCATCTCATTAATATTTTGACATTGGTTTCTATAGATAATATGGATATAAATTTTAGCTGTATCCTTAAAAAAATTACCAATAGTTCCCTCAGTTCCACTTAAAGGTTTGATTGTTTCTTCATGAAGTAAATAATAAATTGGTATCTGGGGAGTGGTATTTTTGTGTTTTACCTCAATAGACTACAACAATGATGGAAAGGCCGAATTCCCTGAAATCACAGTAAGGGGAGAAGGGATAGAGGAGATTCCAGAGGAATGAGTGTGAATCCTATCCAAAATCTGCAAAGTTTCTTTAATATTAATGTTTTGTTGGATAGATTATGGCCTCTGATGCCTTGTCAATCAACACCAATCTCCTAAACTGGAGGTTTAGAAAATATCTCTCTCTTTCCGTACTCAAATGCACTAATCTTTAAATTAACAATATGAAGAAGATGAGCCACCTGGTAGTAGGCCAGGAGTTGTGGGACTCCCAAACCCCCCTATCTTTCAGCTAGATTACGAATTTTGAGCGCTATAGGGATTTTAACGACCGCCACAAAAGTGGCATTATTTCATCTTCCTATAGCGCTGCTATTACAAGTTTTAAAAAAGCAGGCTTATGCGGGCAATATTGTTGCATTGAGCTCCATACTGCTCCGAAATCAAGCACTGCTTTGATGTGCTCATGCATGATTTCCCCATAGACATCAATGGGGAGAGCCGGCAAAAAAAAAGCCTAACACCTGTGATCGCGGAATGAAAACCCCCGTAACGCAGC
This sequence comes from Bombina bombina, assembly GCF_027579735.1. Lineage (NCBI taxonomy): Eukaryota > Metazoa > Chordata > Amphibia > Anura > Bombinatoridae > Bombina > Bombina bombina. The sequence goes on from NC_069500.1 coordinate 690,167,312, forward strand.
CCCATTGATGTCTATGGGGAAAGAAAAAGTTAAGTTTAAACCTAACACCTTAACATAAACCCAGAATCTAAACACCCCTAATCCACCGCCCCCGACATCGCCGCCACCTAGATACAGTTATTAACCCCTAATTTGCCGCCCCCGATATCGCCCCCACCTACATACAGTTATTAAACATTAATCTGCCGCCCCCAACATCGCCGCCACCTACATATAATTATTAACCCCTAATCTGCCACTCCCTATGTCGCCGCCAGTATACTAAAGTTATAAACCCCTAAAACTCTGGCCTCCCACATCACTACAACTAAATAAATCCATTAACCCCTAAACCTAACACTAACCCTAACCCTAACGTAACCCTAACACCCCCTAACTTTAACATAATTAAACTAGAGCTAAACTAAAGATACAATTATTAACTAAATAATACCTATTTAAAACTAAATACTTACCTGTAAAATAAAACCTAAGCTAGCTACAATATAACTAATAGTTATATTGTAGCTAGCTTAGGTTTTATTTTTATTTCACAGGTAAGTTTGTATTTATTTTAACTAGGTAGACTAGTTAGTAAATAGTTATTAACTATTTACTAACTACCTAGTTAAAATAAATACAAACTTACCTGTGAAATAAAACCTAACCTGCCTTACACTAAAACCTAACATTACAAACAAAAACTAAACACTAAAATTACTAAAAATAACTAAATTACATAAAAAAACAAACACTAAATTACAAAAATTAAGAAACAAATTATCAAAAATAAAAAAGAATTACACCTAATCTAATAGCCCTATCAAAATAAAAAAGCCCCCCCAAAATAAAAAAAAACCTAGCCTACAATAAACTACCAATGTCCCTTAAAAGGGCCTTTTGTGGGGCATTGCCCCAAAGATATCAGTTCTTTTACCTGTAAAAAAAATACAACCTCCCAACAGTAAAACCCACCACCCCCACAACCAACCCCCCTAAATAAAATAACTATCTAAAAAAACCTAAGCTCCCCATTGCCCTGAAAAGGGCATTTAGCTTTTTTACATGCCCAGACCCTAAACTAAAAATAAAACCCACTCAAAAAACCCTTAAAAAAAACCTAATACTAACCCCCGACGATCCACTTACAGTTCTTGAATCCCGCTTGAAGGATCCATCCAGCCGGCAAAGTCCTCATCCATGCGGCAAGAAGTCTTCATCTGGGCAGCCTCTTCCATCTTCATCCAGTGGGCAAAGTCTTCATCCATGCGACAAGAAGTCTTCATCCAGGCGGCATTTTCTATCTTAATCCATCCGGTGCGGAGCAGGTCCATCCTGAAAACATCCGGTGCGGAGCATCCTCTTCATACGGTCAATGCCGTAAACTGGAACTTCATTGCAAGTGATATCATCCAAGATGGCGTCCCTTGCATTCCTATTGGCTGAAAGATTTCAATTAGCCAATAGGATTAGAGCTGCTAAAATCCTATTGGCTGTTCCAATAAGCCAATAGGGTTAGAGCTGCTAAAATCCTATTGGCTGTTCCAATCAGCCAATAGGATGAGAGCTCAATCCTATTGGATGATTGGAACAGCCAATAGGATTTATTGCAGCTCTAATCCTATTGGGTTTTACTTTTTGGTGGTGTTTTTTATTTTTTTTACAGGTAAAAGAGCTGATATCTTTGGGGCAATGCCATACAAAAGGCCCTTTTAAAGGCCATTAGTAGTTTATTGTAGGCTAGGGTTTTTTATTTTGAGGGGGCTTTTTTATTTTGATATGGCTGATAATTTGTTTCTTATTTTTCGTAATATAGTGGGGTTTTTTTTAAATTTAGTTATTTTATTTTTTGTAATTAGATACTTTTTGTAATTTTTATTGTTAGTGAGTAGTGTTAGGATTTTTTTAATGTGTAGTTTAGTTTAATTTAATTGATAGTTTAATTGTAGTTTAATAATTATCTTAGTTTAATTGTTAGTTTAAAATTAGTTTATTTAGCTAATATATTTAACTTGACAGGTAAGTTTTAATTTAATTTAAGCTAGGGAAATTGTAATTTAAATATACAATTAGGGGGCGTTAGGTTTAGGGGTTAATAGTTTATTTTAGTATATTCCGTTGTGGGTGGCTTTTGGTTTAGGGGTTAATAGTTTATTTAAGTATATTTCGTTGTGGGGGCTTTTGGTTTAGGGGTTAATAGTTTATTTAAGTATATTTCATTGTGGGGGGCTTGCGATTTAGGGGTTAATAGGTTTAATATAGCGGCGGTGTGGGCGGATGGCAAATTAGGGGTTAATTATATTTAAATAGTGTTTGCGATGCGGGAGGCGGCGGTTTAGGGGTTAATAGGTTTATTATAGTGGAGACGATGGTGGGGAGCGGCGGAATAGGGGTTAATACATTTTAATAGTGGCAGTGATGTCCGTATCGGCAGATTAGGGGTTAATGACTTTATTATAGTGTTTGCGATGCTGGAAGGCCTCGGTTTAGGGGTTAATAGGTTGTTTATGGGTGTTAATGAACTTTGTAACACTTAAGCTATGAGTTAACCCAAAGAAATCAGCTCTTTTACCTGTAAAAAATAATACAAACAACCCCCAACAGTAAAACCCACCACCCACACAGCCAAACCCCCCAAATAAAATCCTATCTAAAAAACCTAAGCTCCCCATTGCCCTGAAAAGGGCATTTGGTTGGGCATTGCCCTTAAAAGGGCATTTAGCTCTTTTTCAGCCCAAACCCTAATCTAAAAATAAAACCCACCCAATAAACCCTTAAAAAACCTAACACTAACTCACGAAGATCCACTTACAGTTTTTGAAGACCGGACATCCATCCTCAACGAAGCTGGGAGAAGTCTTCATCCAAGTGGCAAGAAGTCCTCAACGAAGCTGGGAGAAGTCTTCATCCAAGCGGCAAGAAGTCGTCCTCCAGGCGGGCAGAAGTCTTCATCCAGACAGCATCTTCTATCTTCATCCTTCCGACGCAGAGCAGCTACATCTTCATGATATCCGGTGCAGAGCATCCTCTTCTCCCGGCTTCGTTGAGGATGGATGTCCGGTCTTCAAAAATTGTAAGTGGATCTTCACAAGAAATGCTTGTGCAATGATAAATCCCAACAGCGTATGTTGTCGGCATTTATCAATGTATGGCGATCATGATCCTCTACAGCAGATTATGTCTGCCCGCACAATAATAAATCGTCCCCTAGGTGTTAAAATATTTGTATACTTTAAGTTGTTTAGGGTACTAATATCAGCATACATTGTGTTACAACTAAATAATGAAAATTCAGAAATTTCAGAAGAGACAGATAATTGATGTCACATAAGTACTATACAAAAAATCTACTGTATTTTTATAGTAAGCTTTGCAAGCAAATATTTGCTGGTGCAGACTAACCAAGAGGGAAGGATGACTCATGGTTCGTCTCTCACCTATGTCACTGCCAGATTTTTTTTGACACACATAACACATAGGGCCAGATTACAAGTGAAATGCTAAATATCAATTTTATTAAAGTGATAATTGAGCTCCACTGAGAAATACCAGCACACGCTAATGTGCGCTGGTATTTTAAGTTAACAGCAATGCGAACGAGAGCTTGTGTTCGCATTGCTGGGAAGCATTGCGCTCACGAGAGTGCGCTTCCATAGGCTCTAATGGGAGCCTTGTTCTGATGACATCACAGACGCATTGGAACCTCGCACAGCGCAGGGGGTAAGTAGTGCAGCAATGGGAAGCATTTTTATATGAATATATACATATATATTTATGTGTTAATATGTGTATATACACATATTAACACATACATATATATGTATATAATCATATACATATATATTTACTGGGAACACACAGTTCCCATAGACCGCACTGTAAAGACACTTTTCAGTACCGTTTTGTTTCTAACACCCCACTCCCATCAACTTTAGAAACCAAAAACTGCCTAGTACAGTTGTTTTTAATTAAAGGGGCAGTCTACACCAGAATTGTTATTGTTTTAAAAGATAGATAATCCCTTTATTACCCATTCCCCAGTTTTGCATAACCAACACAGTTATATTAATATACTTTTAACCTCTGTGATTACCTTGTATCTAAGCCTCTGCAAACTGCCCCTTTATTTCAGTTCTTTTGACAGACTTGCAGTTTAGCCAATCAGTGAGCACAGTGTTATCTATATGAAACACATGAACTAACACCCTATAGTGGTGAAAAACTGTTAAAATGCATTCTGAAAAGAGGTGGCCTTCAAGATCTAAGAAATTAGCATATGAACCTCCTAGGCTAAGCTTTCAACTAAGAATACCAAGAGAACAAAGCAAAATTGGTGATAAAATTACATGCCCTATCTGAATCATGCAAGTTTATTTTGGACTAGACTGTCCCTTTAAAAAAAATGCTAATTTTTTTTTAATTAAAAACTATAATGCACTTTACTTTGAGGGCATTTGGGGCACTTTTAGAAAATTAACCAGAGATCTAATCTCTGGTTAATTTTCTGAGCACTAATTGGTGCCTTGAGCTCTCTGTAGCAATAACCAGCCAGTTGTAATGTTAGCGCTCCACTTGTAATCTAGCCCATAATAGGCATAAAACAGCACAACTTGAGACCAGAAGAAAAGTGTTAGGACTAGAATAAATATTTAACAAAACACATGTAAAACATAGTAAAATAAAGTATTAAACATATATATATATATATATATATATATATATATATATATATATATATATATATATATATACTGTATATATAGATAGATAGATAGATAGATAGATAGATAGATAGATAGATAGATAGATGATAGATAGATTAAATGCAAAATATACATTTATGATTTAAATAAATGTATTAAAATGTTTTAAAGGGATGTGGTATATGTCAAGGTGTTTGACTGGAAGGGCTAAAAGGTATACATATATTTGTGTGTATATTTGTATGTGTGTTTATATGGTTTTTTTTTGTTACATTTTAAATCTATTATCATTTTGAGTTTCCTATTTCTTGGAGTGTGGGGCGCTTTTATTCTTTGTATGTGTCTTTTATATGTATATGTGTGTATGTACAGTATGTGTACATATGTATGTGCACACATACATAAACATAAAACACATATATGCACATATATACATACACACATACAAATATACACATATATAAATATCTGTGAGCCTTTCCCAGTCAAACACCTTAACATATACCACATGTCTCTTTAAAACAAAGTGAATAATGTTTAACAATAGGAAAGCCATTTGTATAAGGTTGTTATGGGTGTACTGGATGTTTGATCGTTAATGTTTTTCAAACTTTTAATATTAAACAATTTTTTTCCTTTTTTTTAATTCATTAATTAAATCTAATTTTCTATTTGGTGAGATACTCAAATAAAATCAAGAAGAACAATTAGGGATATTCATTTTTTAATTTTTTTTATTATTATAATTTTTTTTATTGAGGTTTAGTAATACAAACAACATGCCATGATAGCCTTATAATAATAAAAACAGGTATATCACTATTACATATACATCATCAGTTGCAAATAAGTAAAAAAAAAAAAGTAGAAAATGTAAAAGCAACAAAACAATGCATAACAATAAGTAGGCTTCTCAGACCTCTAGTTTATGAATACAATAGCTTAATTGGCTGACTATGGGAGTGACCGCATATGGGCCATTTGGACAGGAGAAACTAGAAAACATATGATAGCCAGATTAGTAGCCACATTGGGCTTCATATTAGTTGGTAGGAAACAGCGGGTAAGCACCGCTTAGAGGGGTGGGGGGGAGAAGAGGGTTAGTAATTTGCAAATGGAGCCGACCTCCACTACACATATGATAGCAAGGTTCTAAGTTGATGAAGTGCAATGATATAGAAAATTGTCAAGCTTAGTAAAAACTATAAAATGGAATATTATATACATCTAGAATAGGATATAGAAAGCTAGTATGTAATAGTTGACTCTACATTTAGTTTGTGCATGTAAATACTTATATTCAGATGGGAGCTTAACTTAAAGGGGCATGTCAACATGAGTGGTACCAACTTAAATATTGGACATCTATAGGTTAGAGTGTTGGGTAGCTATCTCACATCTGGGTCAGCAACTGCCATAGGGACCGCTTATGGGCTACATATAATAAGTTATAGAATGAGCATATGTTAGTATTTTATGGAACATCTGCTAGCATAGTAGGGCTAGCGGGTTGGAAGCTATAGCATGTAATTAAATATAAAGGGTGGGTTGATACGATTTGAGTGTTAACATCAAAAATTGGTGGGGGCCTATAAGGATTTACATATAATCCTGTGTTTCTTGACAAATTAGATATTGTGCTGTCAAGTAAAAGGGAAATCCTGAGACAGTATATGGCAGGAAGGTTTATTATGTTATTACGGGATGACCTAATGCTTATTTACTTTATAATGGACAAAGGACATCTGTATACTCCATGCTAGTCCAGAATTAGAGAAAGGGGATTAATATACACGGCTTGGGACGTTTGAGGAGAATATCCCGTAGGGGTAAGACATGAAGTGATGTTAATAGATATGATTGTCTAATTCTAAACAACACAAGGGTATTTAGGATGATATATATGCTCAGAAGAAGTCAAGTAAACCCCCCATATGCATAGCTCTGTTATCATATACAACAACTTATGATTAAGTCCACAATTCCATTACAATATTCTTAAAATGAATCGAACTGTCACACTATATATAATCCTAATATTAAGTAACACTAGTAAACTGTATTGCTCACAATCAATGTCCCTGCTCGAAATAGACTTGTCAGATAAGCAGAGTATATATGGGTCTTTTAACAGAGGAGATGAATAAGTTGAGGGTGGTTAGATATATAGATCTAAGTAAGATAGCTATTTGGGCACACATAACAGCTGTGAAACATACTTAATAAAATAAAGCGAAGGAAGGGCCTAAGGAAAATTAACAAAACATTTCTCAGGAGAAAAAGGCAGAAAATCCAAGGTTCCGGTATGTTATTACATTAAAACAGGGTGATATGTATGTTGGCACAATAAGTCCCCATGAAGAGGGTAACCCATTACTCCATAGTAAACCAAACAAATTAGCAAGACAGTCATCCTACACCTCTTTTTAGAAGCTGTGCCAAGCAGGAAACCCAGCGAGACATATAGGGAGAAGCCCATATGTCAGACAGGATCAAAACCAGAAAAATCCATAACGGAATAGCCGATCGATGTGAAATAGGTAGCAATGCTCCCTCTTTTCTTGGACAACCTTTTGCATGTCTTCTCTCCCTCTGTAGATCAGAAGACCATTTCATGGTTTTCAATTTTACAGCCGAAATCTCGTCGCACACCCGGTGGCCAGCCACTCCATCACGGGCGTCTGCTGACGAGCACTCTGCATACACATCATTGGTTCCATCAGAGGAACAAAAACTGAGCTGAGTCCAAGGGATCAAAGACTCTCTAGAGGGGGAGGAAATTCCCTGCGGCTTCGGTAACTTTATTAGCTCCATGTTAGGATCCTTCTTGAGCGTGGTACAACTTGCGCTATCAGATACAGTTACATATGGGAGAGTTTTCCTCATGCTATCAGCAATCTTAGTTGCGCTGTTGTGTCCCTCTCCCCTTACAGCTCTAATGGCAGTAGTGAGATCTTCAAAGTCACAGCACATCTGGTGCTCTAGGTCTTCCAGCAGTGCTCTTATCTGTGTGTAAAAGCCCTTCTCCATATTGAGCTAGATAGGCAAAATTCAGTGTAGAGGAAGTTTAGCTCTATAAAAAACTTAATAAATGAATACCCCTCTATCCGGATAACCCTCAAACCGCGAGGGGGGGTAGATGTTCCTGTGAATTGAGCCGAAGCGATCTGCATATGATCTGGATTATATCCTCTATTTGAGTGAAGCACACAAATAAAAAGTAGTATCTCTGGAATCAGGATTAACTCAACGTGTAGTCGGCAGAAATATTATGATAAAATCTGTAAATATGATGAGAAAACCCCCAAATTCTTCAAGTTAAGATCAGAGCTATACAGTTGTGAGTTGGGACATGGCTGCAGCTTGGTCACACCCCCAGGGATATTAATTTTAATAAGAAGAAAGTGGCTGCAACTTATCTTCTAAAATGGGATTTTAAGAGTTCTCTCAGTGTAAAATGATTAACCGCAAAGTGCAGTGGCGTATTTAGGATTTGTGTTGCCCTAGGCACTCAAAATTATGTTCCCCCACAAGGTTTAAAGCCTTTTTTTAGCTATAATATTTTTTGCTCAGGGAGTAAAGTATTTTTTTTTTCCAACACTGCATTTCCAAAGTAAGAACACATACACACACATATATAATCACTGCAATATGTGTAAACCCCCCAAACACAATACTGAGTGCTGAAAGCCAACAGAACTAAAGGCAATAGCTAGCTAAATTAATGAAATGTTTAGAATTACCTCTAAATTGTAAGCTCCATGGGCCCTCTCTTATTATACCCCCCTCCTAGAATGTAAGCTACTTGGGCAAAATCTCCCAATATATACCTGTATAATACTTCTAAAATACTACAATTTAGCCACACAAAAATTGCTGCCCCCCCCCCCTTCAATCTGCTGCCCTAGGCAAGTGCCTTGTTTGCCTAGGCCAAAATATGCCCCTGGATAAGTGACAAGATTTTAAAAATAAGCCAAAGTTTCAGAATTCACTGTACAGACTGAAATTTCCAAACCTTAATTGCAATGTATGAAACAGGGTTTCCCTTTGTTGCATTTCTATAACTGTAAGATGATCACAGTTTTAAATTAATAAAACTGAATGGAAAAATACTTGACTCCCAATAACAAAGATGCAATTGCTGAGCAAAAGCCCATGGGGTCTATCTATCAAGCTCCAAATGGAGCTTGACGCCCCATGTTTCTGGCGAGCCTGTAGGCTCGCCAAAAACAGCAGTTATAAAGCAGCGGTCTAAAGACCGCTGCTCCATAACCCTGTCCGCCCGCTCTGATGAGGCGGACAGGAATCCCCGGAATTCAACCCGATCGAGTACAATCGTGTTAATTGACACCCCCTGCTGGCTTGGCCGTGAGTCTGCAGGGGGCGGCGCTGCACCAGCAGCTCACAAGAGCTATTGCTCACCGCATTCAGCGATGTCTGTCGGACCTGATCCGCACTGTCGGATCAGGTCCGACAGACATTTCATAAATAGGCCTCCATGCCTAAAGACAAGAATACTGTACTCTCCAATCCCAAAAATTTGCATGTATGAAATAAAAACAAAGATTTTAAAATCATAATTGGAAAATGTAATTTCTCAATGTTGCTGTCGTGATTTCCATTTTCTCTTTTTTTCCTGCAGATCTTGTTAGCTTTACAAGAAATCACCTATCTGTCTTTAAATACATACAGTATACATGTACATTTCTGTCCCATTTACTACTGGGGATTAAACACTGGTCCTGAATAAAAATTTAATTAATCTAGACCATATGTTGATATGCACATTTTAAAATTGCGTCTGCGCTGTTTTTTAGTGTATTGCACATGCACAAGATAAAATAATTATTCCAAATTGTTTTGGAATACTGTCAAACATGTTGAAAAGTCCAGTTGCACTTTATAAACACCTATCCAATGTGTCCATTTTGTTGCTGAAATATAACTTGCGGTCGGGAGGATTGCAACTGCCAAAGCCATTGCTGTGCATGTATTGTATGGGTGATTTTCCTGCTATCTGCTCAGATCCAATTTTTCCCAACATGAAAATTTGTTATTGCATGAATTGTGATAACTCATAAAATTAAAATGGACTGGGATAAAAATGCCAATAAACAGCATTGCAAGAAATAGAGTCAACCCCAAAGTAAGAAGTCTAAACTAAATAAAACTGTAAAGTACAAAGTGTAAATGAAGCAAAATGTAATTTAATATAGTGCTATATTACACTGTGTTTGTATCTCCTTCACATCTGGAAACTTAGTGAACCTCCCATAATGAAATATTCCCCTTCTAGAATCTTATTAAGCATTCTATAGTGCTGATGAATCTAATTAGATATTCTTGCATAATTGAGTGAGATCTTGAGAATCGGACCCAATGGTTAAATGAGCAAGACGCATCAGAAGTAATACAATACAAAATCTGAGAAGCAAAGATTTGGATTCTGAGTTCAATTATTTGTATAGTTGGAATAACCTCTATTGAATTTAACTGTGTTTTTCTATATCATCCATTTATTTATTTTATTAAATAAAAGTAAGCAAAATATGAGAGCAGATTTATTATAAGTTGTTGCATGGGTTTATATCTTCTAATCTTCATATTACTTACACATAACCATATGTTGTTTATTACTGAAAATCTATTTTTATATTATTATAAACATGTGACAGTCCTTTTCATAACTTGTTTTAATCATATACAGAAACAACACTTCAAAATGCTGCATGGAATATTTAGAGATTATTTTTATCAACAATAACATGTTACATCATTCTAATATTAAATCTTTTAGTATTCAAGTCTGTCAGCTTCTGCAAAATAATATGAGGAGTCAATTTAGCCTGTAACAACATCCTGGTGAGGGGTATTTTATATGCTTGTGCTATGGTTGCTTCTAGCTATGTGTGTTGCAGAACAAATGGAATTATAAATGAAGACTTTTCATTAAAAATATTTTCCATGGAGATATGCTGGTGGCATCATTATGACACAACTTTTAACATAACACACAAACATCAATTTTAGCTTGGCTGCCAAGGGAATTTAATCTAACTGAACATCATGTTCAATAAATATGATGTCCTATACAGTTTTCACAGTCACTGACAAAAGCAGACAAAATAAATAGGAGAACTCAATTTTAATTGCAGTGGAGCTATAAAGTAAGACAAAAAACTCATCACTCTTAATACAAATGAATGGGAAATGTATACATGCTGGGGTTATATATAAAATATTCATTACAAAAGGCTACTCAGAGATAATTTAATCATCATTTTACATAAAACAATTACACATTATTTAGGGTAATCATTTAAAAAGATGCTCTCATTCAGGTAGGGCATGGTAAAAATATATAAACATTATGAGGCCTATTTATCATAGGTCTTGTGGACCTGATCCGACAGTGCGGATCAGGTCCGCAAGACCTCGCTGAATGCGGAGAGCAATACACTCTCCATATTCAGCATTGCACCAGCAGCTCTTGTGATCAGCATTTACATGACCAATAAACTTTAAATTCTTTAATTCTGGTGACCTAACTCTTTTTAATTGTTATCCCCTTCTTAGAGCATTCTAGTCATGTTGTCAAAGCACTGTAATCAGGGCCGTCTTTGATATTAACTGGACCCTGGGCAAAAAATTCTTGCCCCCCCCCCCAACCCCATGCAATTTCGTTCTCCACCCCAACATCCCAAAAAACAACTAAATCAATTTATTTTATATAAAAAAAAATATATATTATCCCAGCAGTGGTTCATCCACTGCTGGGCTAATCATTTTTTAAAAAAAATGAAATAAATTGCATATGTGAAACTGGACCTAAGCAGTGCTAATAAATAAATAAATATATAAATTCCTCCACTGTGGATTCATTTAAATATGGTTTTGAATGTGATTCTGGTGTGAGATTAGCTGGTTAAAGAGATTAAGGGCAGCCAACAGGAGCAAAGCAAGGTAAAGACTGAGGAGGAAGCATGGAGGTGCAGACAAATATAAATTTACTGACTGAAACAGCAGAACTACTATGGGAAGCTGTAAAATCTGAGACAGAGAGAAAATAAAGACTATAAATAAAACCTTACATTAATGTGTGAAGTATCAGCATGACACTATACATTGGCCACAGCAGCACATGTCCCTTCTTTGCTAGGAACAAGTTCCCTCTCATCCTGCACTAGACAATGCTGCATGGGAAGGGGCATGTGTGCACTCACTTATTCTTCCCACTGACACCTTTCTACACAGCACTGTTCCCCTAACAAACCAGTTAGTTGATCTTAGGGCCATAGCATAAGAGCAGGGCTAAGTGGACCAGCAGACTGGATGCTGTCTGCCCAAAGCTGCATGGATACAGTGTGAGACAAGTCACACAGCCTCAAGACTGAAGAGAGCAGTGTGTGCAGCTGCACAGATGCTCAAATTCTCACGTGCCTGCCGATCCAGCTTTCTGCTGCATGCGCCCTACAGTCAGCCCTACCCAGAAACAATCCCCCCCACCAGAGCAGTTACCTGGTAAACAGTGGTAACCCCAGCAGGACCTCTTCTGATGCAATGGGAATGGCTGGATAACGAGTTAGGGCTAAGCATTCAGTGCTGCACAGTGCAGATCTAAAACAGCACATGGCAATAGCTTGGCATGTCACATGACACCGGCATGGTCGTGCACAGTTTCTCACAAATAAATATAAGCATAGAACTTTTGACTGTGACAGTATTAGGACTGACTGTGTGTGTTCCCCATGTAACATCAGTAGTCTGGTAGGACTCTTGGGCCCCTCAACAAAGACTGAGCCCTGGGCAGCTGCCCCTTTTGCCCTGTGTTAAAGACGGCCCTGACTGTAATTAAGTTTATTAAGATCCCCACAGTAGAAACAATGTCTGGACAGTAGCAATGCATATTCATTTTAGAGTTACCTTTCAATATTGAACATTGTTATGTAGCACATTTTAAATCCACTGTCCTTTTGGGACACTTTGACCCAAATGTGTTTTTTTTCCAGCTTTCTTTCTTTCTTCCATATTGAATGTCTTCAGTGAGTTTCCATTCTCTTCTCTCTTTCTCAGTTTGAATTCCAGGGTAGTGTGCAGTAAGATCACTTAATTTGCATACTTTACTGCCCTCTTGTCTATCATAGCAAGGTTTCATGTTGCAAGATTGAGAATGGAATAAAGGAAAGGTTTATTAGAGAGAAGGTCAGAGAGCTTTGAAATGTGTCAGACCCTGCTCCTGTAAGTGTAATGTAGTGTGAATCAAACCACTTTTTTATGCAATATTTTAGTCTGGACCCACCTAAAATAAAAGCAGTCTAGACCCCAAATGCTAAGAAATCCGCTTCTGAATGAGAAATATGTAAACACCAGACAAGCTTATAGCCTTCTGTTGGTCTCATCAGTGAAGAACAGTCATATCTCTTAAGGCACACTTGGTGACAAGTCCAGGCTGGGCTGACTGCTTCATCCTTAGGGTATTATGTACCCCTGGGTCATAATCTGCATATATATAATCAAAGAGAGAACTGTCCAAACAGGGAATAAACTGAGGCCTAATAGCTTGTTCTGTGGCTAGTCACCACCTTAGGAACAGATGCATTTAACCAAAATGTGCCCTTTGTTACTTGTCTTTATTAAAAAAATTCTACTTTGCTTAAGAAAAAAACATATATATATATATATATATATATATATATAAACTTCCAAAAGGATCCCACACTCACTGCTTGAACTCAGCCTCCGGGGTGCACTTAAACCATTGACATGCAAAATAAATAAGAAAGGCACTCTCCGTATAATAGTAAAATAACTTTACTTAGATGAACGTTTTCGGGGTTGCCCCCGTTCTCAGACCTTACAAAACAAGTGAAAAGTGAACTATTTATGTGGTTACCTGGTTGCGATCCTGCCAGAGTGTGTAGCGTCCCCATAGCGCAACTGCGCATGCGCAAGAGTATGTACAGAGGCCCTGGAGGTTCAAAAGAGTCACCAAGTCAAACAAAAAATAGAAATAAAAACAAAAATTCTTACATAAAATTAAAAGCACGGCACATAGAAACTATAGAGGTTACTGATAGAAGCAAAAAGTTTATGTGTAATAAATGGTGCAGCGTAAGGATAAATTGAATCTATAACAGTGTATAGAGTGGCTACATAAGAGGGAAGCATCATAGATCTACATGACAACTCAGTATGAACATCGAGATCTATTTATATATATATATATGTATAGCATTCTCAGATCATCACTTAGCAAAAAGCTCAAGTTACATACAATTAGTATCACTGCTACGGTGTATATCTACTGCTGCTAAGCAACAATAATAACATTCACAATGCACCAATCGGGTGCCAACAATATTGCAGCCCCAATCGATCTACTCTAAGATATTCTAAGATATTAACACACACATTCCATATAGCACACTGTCAGTACCTATTCTATTGTATAACATTCTCAGACCATCACTTAGCAAAAAGCTCAAATTATATACAATTGGTATCCCTACTACGGTGTATATCTACTGTTGCTAAGCAACCATAAATATTCACAATGCACCAATCGGGTGCCAACAATATTGCAGCCCCAACAAATCTTCTCTAAGGTATTCACACACGCCTTCCACATAACACACTGTCAGAACAGTGTATGTACTGCTACATACAACTCCCGAATATTTTACTATTCCAATTATTATCAGTGAGACATGTCAATCACCTTAAAAAGGCTTCAATAACGTAATTATCTCTTGATGTTAGTGAAGCTTATCACTTACTACCATGGACCAATCATGATTATACAGGGAGTGCAGAATTATTAGGCAAGTTGTATATTTGAGGATTCATTTTATTATTGAACAACAACCATGTTCTCAATGAACCCAAAAAACTCATTAATATCAAAGCTGAATAGTTTTGGAAGTAGTTTCTAGTTTGTTTTTAGTTATAGCTATTTTAGGGGGATATCTGTGTGTGCAGGTGACTATTACTGTGCATAATTATTAGGCAACTTAACAAAAAACAAATATATACCCATTTCAATTATTTATTTTTACCAGTGAAACCAATATAACATCTCAACATTCACAAATATACATTTCTGACATTCAAAAACAAAACAAAAACAAATCAGTGACCAATATAGCCACCTTTCTTTGAAAGGACACTCAAAAGCCTGCCATCCATGGATTCTGTCAGTGTTTTGATCTGTTCACCAACATTGCGTGCAGCAGCAACCACAGCCTCCCAGACACTGTTCAGACAGGTGTACTGTTTTCCCTCCTTGTAAATCTCACATTTGATGATGGACCACAGGTTCTCAATGGGGTTCAGATCAGGTGAACAAGGAGGCCATGTCATTAGATTTTCTTCTTTTATACCCTTTCTTGCCAGCCACGCTGTGGAGTACTTGGACGCGTGTGATGGAGCATTGTCCTGCATGAAAATCATGTTTTTCTTGAAGGATGCAGACTTCTTCCTGTACCACTGCTTGAAGAAGGTGTCTTCCAGAAACTGGCAGTAGGACTGGGAGTTGAGCTTGACTCCATCCTCAACCCGAAAAGGCCCCACAAGCTCATCTTTGATGATACCAGCCCAAACCAGTACTCCTTCTCCACCTTGCTGGCATCTGAGTCGGACTGGAGCTCTCTGCCCTTTACCAATCCAGCCACGGGCCCATCCATCTGGCCCATCAAGACTCACTCTCATTTCATCAGTCCATAAAACCTTAGAAAAATCAGTCTTGAGATATTTCTTGGCCCAGTCTTGACGTTTCAGCTTGTGTGTCTTGTTCAGTGGTGGTCGTCTTTCAGCCTTTCTTACCTTGGCCATGTCTCTGAGTATTGCACACCTTGTGCTTTTGGGCACTCCAGTGATGTTGCAGCTCTGAAATATGGCCAAACTGGTGGCAAGTGGCATCTTGGCAGCTGCATGCTTGACTTTTCTCAGTTCATGGGCAGTTATTTTGCACCTTGGTTTTTCCACACGCTTCTTGCGACCCTGTTGACTATTTTGAATGAAACGCTTGATTGTTCGATGATCACGCTTCAGAAGCTTTGCAATTTTAAGAGTGCTGCATCCCTCTGCAAGATATCTCACTATTTTTGACTTTTCTGAGCCTGTCAAGTCCTTCTTTTGACCCATTTTGCCAAAGGAAAGGAAGTTGCCTAATAATTATGCACACCTGATATAGGGTGTTGATGTCATTAGACCACACCCCTTCTCATTACAGAGATGCACATCACCTAATATGCTTAATTGGTAGTAGGCTTTCGAGCCTATACAGCTTGGAGTAAGACAACATGCATAAAGAGGATGATGTGGTCAAAATACTCATTTGCCTAATAATTCTGCACTCCCTGTATGTTGGTCTAAAATTACTACATGCTAAATGCAAGAGGCAAGATGTTATAAACTATCCTTTGCGTCACACACTAACCCATCAAATTTTCACAGACCATTAAGAAAATTAGTACCTCATACATATTATAAATAAAAGAACAAAAGAAACAAAAAATTAGAATTAAAAATTAAAAATTTAAAATAAAAAATTTAAACCAATACATCTCACAATACCAAAGTATTGTATCAACATAAAATAAGTATACATCATAGCATTAATCACATTTTCAAATTGTAGAATGTGATTAGCAGAATCCAATAACCAAAACCTATAACAAAACAAAATTTACCTATATCAATAAGCCTTGCTGGACTAAAATCCAGTTTGCTTAATATCCTATCACCATAGCATCCAATATACAAAAATCTGGACATACTAGTACCCAGATGAGAAGAATACCACACATGTATAGCAAAAATTCATAACTAATAACCAATTGAAAAAAAAAAAAAATTATATTATAATAGGTTAATGATCGTCAGATATATTAATGTATATATTGTATGTATCATATATACATCTTATCAACAAAGGCCAAAAACCTAATGTTGCATACTCGTCAAAAACAGCAAGATCCAATCATCATATATTTCCAGAATTCTGGAAAAATTATACAATATTCAAACATATACCTCAAACCATCAATAATGACACATTCTGTCCAAAAACCACCACAATTCACAGAAAGCATTGCATGTCAAAATGAACATTTAGCCCCTTAGGTACCAGAGTGTCAAGTGTAAAAATCCACCTACTTTCCCTCTGCAGTAGCAACCTACCTCTATCACCGCCTCTTGAAAGAGGTGGGACATGATCTATGATAATGAATCGTAGATCAGTATTTTTGTGTTTGGCTTGTAGAAAATGTCTGGCTACTGGTTGGTCAGATTTACCATTGTTTATAACTGCTCTAATGGCCGACCTATGGTTGGCCATTCTAGTGCGGGCATCATCTTGTGTCTTACCGACATAGAATTTGCCACATGGACAGGGGATCATATATATGATGTAGTTGGTAGTGCATGTGACTCTGTGTCTAATGGCAAATTTTCTATTTGTCCAAGGGTGTGTGAAAAATTTGCTCTGGGTCATCCCACTGCATGTGGTGCATCCACTACACCGGAAGCACCCATTTTTGGTGGTGTCTAACCATGTTTTAGTCTTGTAGCTCAGTCTATTATCAGGTCGCATCAGATGATCCCTTAAGGAGGCCGCCCTCCTATACCCAATAATTGGTGAGTCCATGGACTCACAAGACAGTCCTTTGTCAGTTGAGATGATATCCCAATGTTCTCGTAATATATTTGGTAGAGTAATCTTATCAGGAGTAAAGGTGGTCGTCGATATCATCCATTCCTTGGGTGGTACCTCGGGTGCAGTCTTCCTCAAAGCATCATTCTGTGAAATATTTTTAGCTTCCAGAAAAGCAGTGGTGAGATGTTGTCTGCTGTACCCACGCTGTTCAAATTTTCTCCTCATCTCTTCGAGTTGTAGTTGTTTATTCACTTGGTCACTGTTGTTCCGAGTGACCCTCTTAAATTGTGACTTGGGCAAAGCCTTTTTCAAGAATGGTGGATGGCAACTTGTTCCTTGCAGAACTGAATTCCTGTCAGTAGGTTTTTGGTATAATGTAGTCTTCAGGCCATCTGTATATCCTTAAATCCAGGAAGTCAATTGTTTTTTGTTGTAGGTGATCTTAAACTTAAGATTGTTGTTTGTTTGGTTCAGCTCTTCAAACCAAGTGTCTAAACCTTGTTGGTCCCCCCTCCAAATCAGGAATAGATTGTCTATGTACCTGCGGAACATTAATATCCATGGATCCTGGAATAGAGTGGTACCAAGAGTCTCAAACTGTGCTATAAACAGATTGGCATAGGATGGGGCCACATTGGACCCCATCGCTGTGCCCGATATCTGTAGATAGAATTTTGATTTGAATCTGAAATAATTCATCTTGAGACAGTATTCCAGTAGCTGTATTACCACATCAACAGGTGGACCCACATAGGGAGAACTGAGTAGAGTAGATTTAATCGCAGCCATACCCTCATCATGCAGGATGACAGTATAAAGGCTGGTTACATCCAGGGTAACCAGCACATCGTCATCAGTTAATCCTTCGATCTCTCGTAGTGTTTTCACCATCTCAATAGAATCCAAAAGAAAGGAACCCATTTGTCTCACAAATGGTTGTAGAATGTCGTCCACATATACCGCAAGTGATTGTAATACTGAACCCCTAGCCGACACAATTGGGCATCCTGGAGGCCTCACAGGGTCCTTATGGACTTTGGGTAGGGTGTAGATAATTGGAATAATCGGAAAATCCACAACCAGAAATTCATATGTTGCTTTAGATACAACATTAGTTGAATACAATGTATCAAGATACTTGTCAATGGTTTTTATATATAATTTACAAATATTGATCTCTTGTATACATATATTTACATTGTATCTTCAAGAACTCAAAGGCAGCGTGGGTTGAACCTGCCTGACCTGAAGAACTTATCTTGTCTTTTTCCTCCTGATCTTTATCCTACTCATAATATAGATTCAACTCATAATAAATCCATCACATTTTGTAGACTATGTAGGCCACGACAAACTAAAATCATGTTGAGGAGCATTTGGGGAAAAGGCTGTAAGGCCCTTATAGAATGTTCATAGCAAGAAAAAAATGATTAAACCAAAGGTGCTGTCAATTATGATCCTACCCAGAGGCAAATATATGTGGTTATAGTTTCTTTCCACTAGGCTGGATAATTATTGATTGATATGAGCAAGCCTGCTCTACATGCAAACCTTGCATCACCTTGAGTTAGATGAACATAACATTTAAAACAAAGTGTAAAAGATAGAAGATACAATTGTGACATACATGAATGCCACAAAGTTAAAAACAATTAGCAGTGCATACTGATAACTTTATAATGCAGATTATAATTCTAAATTGTAACCAACATGATCAAGTTATATATAGGGCTTGAGAAGCGCTAATTTATCATGCACCTTTAAACAGGCAAATTCACCCATTTACGGGCGTATGATAAATAACCATTACAACTGGCTGGTTATTGCTACCGCAAGCTGGTATTACGAGTGGAGAGCAAATATTGCGCTAGCGCAATTTTGCGCTCCACTCTTAATCTAGCCCATAATGGGCTAGTTTCTTAGAAGCTCTTGAGGTTGCAAAGAGGCTGTGCAAAATGTAGGGAATGAAAAAAATTCTACTCCACCCCTAAACTAATAGGGCTTGTATGTATGAATAAGTGGCTCAAACTAGAGCAAAATCTCAGTCTTTCCTTTCTGATTTGTATTAAACATCTCCCTTAGTGTATAAATACAATACTCCACAGAAGCAAAAAATGCTGGCTTACTGCTAGTGTCTCTGGAGCGTGCACTCTTGGCTCAGCCGTCCGTTTTGCCTCTTCATTAGCGGGTCTTACATAGAACCGGCCCCTGCTTTCCCCTCCATTGGGGAGGGCTCCCAAATGCTCGCCTCCATTGTTTCTGTGTGTCCGCTAAAGACTTCCAGCAGTCTGTGGTTCCATATGTCTCCTAAGATTAGCAGATTGGATATCCAATCCCCTGCAGATCTTAGTCAGCACCCGTGCTCACTGCGGCCAATGAATACAGTGAAAGAGAAAGTTCCAGGAGCACCGGGTGAAGATTAAAACAAAAACAACTTTATTCAAATTATGGTAAAACAAAGGGGTAAATATCATAGCCCCTGGGTAAAACTGAGGTAGTTTAATGACAGAGAATAACACAGGCTGACGCATTTCGGCGTAACACCATACTCTTAGCCTCTGATAAAAAGTTTAACAGCAAACTTTCTATAAAAATAAACTATGTATTCCCATTGGTCAATAGGTACACACCTTCCTCACAGACTGACCAATTGGGTAACCTCTGCTCAAACTAGCCCCTACGCACAATAAACTAACAGCTGGTCCTTTGAACACACAGTGATGGTCTAGTTTCACAACTTTAAAGTGTCATAGGATCTTATCCCATACTAAGCATAACATAAATATAATATTTAATGCTCAAAACGTCCTATTTAGAACGATAAGGAAACATATGATGTATGCAAATTAAAGACTACATCTGTCACTGAGTGTGATTGGCAGACCTACACTAACAGAAATTGGTTCAAGCTTAAACATATGTCGTTACTAGCTATACTTTAATCACCTAATCTAAATCTACAATTAAAGGGACAGTGAACCCACATTTTTTCTTTTATGATTCGGATAGAGCATAACATTTTAAGCAACTCTCTAATTTACTCCTATTATCAATTTTTCTTCGTTCTCTTACTATATTTAAAAAGCAGGAATGGGATGCATAGGAGCCGGACCATTTTTGGTTGAAAACCTGGGTTATGCTTGCTTATTGGTGGGTAGATGTAAGCCTCCAATAAGCAAGCACTATTCATGGTGCTGAACCTAAAATGGGCTGGCTGCTAAGATTTACATTCCTGCTTTTAAAATAAAGATAGCAAGAGAACGAAGAAAAATTGATAATAGGAGTAAATTAGAAAGTTGCTTAAAATGTCATGCTCTATCTGAATCATGAAAGAAAAAATTTGGGTTTAGTGTCCCTTTAACTCTGTATTGAACTGCATAGATATTATGGATAAATAGATCCAGGACTCAGGGATTCCAGTAACAATTTTCAAATCGCTAAATGCAACATATAGCAATGATATAGGCTCATATGGGATCGAATCCTAGGCTGAAATTAAATACAGATTATTCCAAAAATCCTAATGAAGTGGGAGATAAGCGGCCAAAAAGGGCTGATTATTGGGTTTCTATTGTCAACATACTACATATACTCACAAGAAGAACCGTTCAATGAAACATAAACAGACCCCAAGAGATAATATCATGGCATATCATGTCATATAGATGAGTCCATAAAGCTATATAGCTATAAAATGACCTCAACCTCACCAAAAGTTGATAAGATCAAACTCAGGATTGGGACCATCTGGTATTCTAGTCTTGAGCTGAATATCCAGAAGGCCTCCCTCTCTGCTAATCTTCTGGGTAACTAAAACTCATCACACCCTTGTCATGAAACTGAGAGAAGTGTTTGATAAGTGGTGTGGTGAGTGTACCTGCCCTGATGGCTGCAAGATTTTCCTTAATCCTGACTCTGGCCTCCCTAGTACTGAATCCCACATATTGTAATGCACATTGTGTACAAGAAATCAAGTACACAATGTATGTGGAATGACAGTTGAAACAAAGCCTAATTTGAAACCTTTCCCCTGTGGCCATAGAATTAAAACTGTCACCCAGCCTTGCTTTAGCACGTGCTACACAGGCTGTATAATTACAATGGTACATTCCATTAAATCTTAGCCAGGATGAGTTATCCATAACCTTTGTCCTTAACCTAGTGGGGGCCAACATGTTTTTCACTGTTTTGCCCCTCTTATATGCAAATTGAATTCCTTTCTCCACTGTGGTTTGGATCCCATCATTGGCTTGGAGTAGTTAAAAGTGCTTCCTAACAATCTGACATATCTGGGTATATTGTTGTGAATACTCTGTAATAAATACAACCTTCCTGACTGGGCTTCCTTCAGGGACTTTGGGTTGTCCCTTAGCCTCACTCATAAGTTTGGCTCTGTCTAATGACTAGACTGCTCTTAGTAGCTGTTTTATAGCCCCTCTCCTCAGTCTCTCCGTTAGGTCATCTGCTTGTTTCTCATAGTTGACCTCATTGGTGCAGTTTCTTTTGAGGTGTATAAACTAACCCCTTGCTAAACCCTTGAACACTCTTTGCGGGTGACAACTGGAGGCATAAAGGAGAGTGTTCCCTAAAATAGGTTTTCGGTAGACCTCTGTCTCAATACCTTGGTTCAAGAGATTCTCCTCAGGGTCAAATCGAGGAAATTAATATTCACCTTGTGTGATTCAGATGTGAAACTTATACCTGCCTCGTTAATATAAAAATCCCTTTAGATCGTCATCAGAGCCCCTCCAAATAAAGAGGAGGTCATCTATGCAGTGCCTATTCCACAGTATCTCTTGTCTGAAAGGGTTTCCCTCCCCAAAGATGTGGGACAGCTCCCACCAACCCATAAACAGGTTGGCGAAGGAGGGGGCAAATTTGACCCCATCGCTGTCCCACGCCTCTGGAGATAGAAATCCCCCCCAAACTCAAAATAGTTGTGGGTAAGCAGGAATCTGGTGACTCTGACTACAATCTCCACATAATGCTTATCTGTGTAGGAACGTTTTATCCAGAAAGTATTTCACTCCCTCCAAATCCTTGTCATGTGGTATAGTAGAGTACAGTGATTTGACATCCACCGTGAGCCCCTGTAATTATCCTGCCACATTAAATCTGACAATAAATTGAGCACATGTTTTGTATCTGACAGGTATCTCCAAAGATTACCCACCAGTGGTTGTAGAACATCATCTAACCACTCGGATAGATGTTCAAGCAGAGAGCCAATCCCACTGACAATTGGCCTCCCCTGTATTGGCCTCCCCTGTATTGGCCACACCGTCATCCACCAGGGAGGCCAATTGTTGTTGGAATACTCTCATTGGATCACTCTGAAGTACAGTGTAATCATCCTCATTTCTGAGTTGTCTAAGCGCTTCTTTCACAAAATATGTTTTGTCAAGTACCACAATGGCACAACCTTTGTCTGCGCCTCTTATAACAATTTCTTCATTGTTACTTAGGCCGTTCATAGCTTCCTTTTAGGCTCTGGCAAGATTACATATGCAGCGTCACCCGCAAAAGCCGGCGACACCGGTTTTTACGCAGTTTTAGTATCACATATACATATATACTGTATATATATATATGCTGCGCGTATATTTCACCCGTCGCCCGCAATTTTTACTCCCATAAGCTATTATAGAACTGCATTGCAAATCGGTATCACATATTCAGCGCAAGGACTTACGCGGCGAAAATGGAGACATTTTACTCCATTTTCACCTCGCCACACATAGGCAGATGCAGCAAGACTTCCGCTGAGTATGTGAGCACCGTACCTCCATGAAAATAGTAACAAACACCTAACGCATGCGCAATATCTATCTACCTCCTAAAAATAACTAACACCTAACGCATGCACAACATCTATCTACCTGTCAACCATCATCCTCCCACCGCAATAACTAATAAACTATATTAATCCCTAATCCATCAACTCCCACATTGCAAAACATCTAATTAAACTATTAACCCCTAAACCGCCATGCCCCACCAACGCAATAAACCTAATTAACCTATTGATCCCTAATCCGCCAAACCCACACAACGCAAATAACTAATTCAATTACTAAACTCCCTAACCTAACACCCCCTAAATTAATCCCAATTACCTAAATTAAAAAAATACTAATTTACAAACAAATAAAATTAAAAAGCTATCATTACTTAAAAATAAAAAAACTATGATTAAATTAATCTAAGATTACAAAAAATTAAAAAAAATCTAACATTACATAAAATAATAAACCAAATTATCAAAAATAAAAAAAATTAAACCTAATCCCTATGAAAATAAAAAATCCCCCCAAAATAAAAACACCCCCTAATCTAATGCTAAACTACCAATAGCCCATAAAAGGACCTTTTTGTAAGTCATTGCCCTAAGTTAAACAGCTCTTTTACCTTAAAAAATACTAAGTCCCCCCTCTAACAGCAAAACCCCCCACCCACCAAACCCTCAAAATAAAAAAACCTAACACTAAAAAATCCTAAACTACCCTTTGCCTCTAAAGGGGCATTTGTATGGGCATTACCCTTAAAAGGGCATTCAGCTCTTTTACTGCCCTTAAAAGGGCATTCACCTCTTTTTCAAAGACCCATTAAAACCCTAATCTAAAAATAAACAAACGCCCAAAAAATTTAAAAAACCCTAAGTCTAAGCTCCAGATAGGTTCTCACGGTTCCTGAAGTCTGGCACTGAAGTCTTCTTCCAAGTGGCGATGTCTTCTATCTTCTTCCATGAACAAGCCGGTGTGGAGCAGTGGGCGGAACTGAAGAATGGTGACCGTAGAACTGAATACCGGTAATGGCGGAACTAAAGACCGGCGACCACGGAGCCATGGAGCACAGAGATCCTCTTTGTATTATCACTGCCGCACACTGAGGATTGAATTCAAGGTATGCACTTAAATATGGCCTACCTTGACGTCCTATTGGCAAATTCAAATTAGCCAATAGGATGAGAGCTACTTACATCCTATTGGCTGATTTGAACAGCCAATGCCCTATAAAAGGCCCTTTTAAGGGCTAATTGGTAGTTTAGCATTAGATTAGGGGGTGTTTTTATTTTGGGGGGCTTTTTTATTTTCATAGGGATTAGGTTTAATTTTTTAATTTTTAACAATTTGGTTTATTATTTTATGTAATGTTAGAATTTTTTATTTTAATTGTTTGTAACTTAGTATTTTTAATTTAGGTAATTGGGGTTAATTTAGAGGGTGTTAGGTTAGGGGGTGTTAGGTTAGGGGGCTTAGTAATTTAATTAGTTATTTGCGTTGTGGTGGTTTGGGAGTTTAGGGGTTAATAGTTTTATTAGGATTATTGTGTTGTGTGGTTTGGCAGTTTAGGGGTTAATAGTTTTATTAGGATTATTGCGTTGTCTGGGCTTGGTGGATTAGGGGTTAATAGATTTATAAGGTTTGTTGAGATGTGGGTTTGTGGCGGATTTAGGGGTTAATAGTTTTTAAAGGTACTTTATGATGTGGGTTCATGGCAGATTAGGGGTTAATAGTTTTAATAGGGACTTTGCAATGTGGGTGAATGGCAGATTAGGGGTTAATACATTTATTAGGTAGTTTGCGATGTTGGGGTTGTCGGTTTAGGAGTTAATACTTTTATTATTAGGTTTGATGGAAGATATAGGGGTTTCACCTACCGGGTTTATTTTTGGGAAGCGGGTTAGACTTTTATGGGAGATTTGAATTTTTCTTTAGTTTCTTAGGCTCCGGCAGTTTCTAAAGTGCCGTAAGTCACTGGTGACTCCAGAAATGAAGAGGAACAACATTTGCAATTTTCCAGTCTTTTGGAACAACGCATTTTAACAGTGACTGATTAAATAAATCATCTATCATGGATCAAAGTTCTCTTAGAATCCTTGGATGAATATTATCTGGGACGTAAATATTTAACACCACATATGTGTATAAAACAGATATTATAATGTTAAAAAACATAATTCATAAACTGATATAAAAAAATAGAGAAACATCTGAAAAATATCTAAGCATGGAAAGTTAGCCAACTCATACAAGTGTCGAGTGTTAATTAATAAAATTTACAATTACTTACTAATTAAAATAGGACATATATAAAACACATCAAAGCACATAAAAAGCATTGAAGCACATAAAAGCGTGTTTTTCCCCAAGGGGCAAAAGATTAACTTTTGTCAGAATACACAGGTTAAAAAAACGTATCCAGTTTTTGAAATTACACAAGATTTTAAAGTGCACGGAACAGAGCCATAACAATTTCTCTCTATATTATTTGGATGCAAAATCTTCAGAGTACGTACAGTTAGTTTTTTTTTTTTTTAAAGCAAACGGGTATGCTGAATGGTGGTTATAATCATCTATTATCAAGCACACCTTACCAGGCACTCCGATCACTTTATGCTTAGCGTGGATACAAACAGAATTTCCATAGGTACGTTTAGCTACCTCAAGTCTCTGTAATCCAAAACATTAACAGATACAGTAACAGTCTTTAACCTGTGTATTCTGTTGAAAGTTGATCTTTTGCCCCTAGTGAGGATTACGAGTTTTTATGTGCTTCAATTCTATTTATGTGCTTTAATCTGTTTTATATACAGTATGTGCTATTTTAATTAGTAATTAAGCATAGATTTTATTAATTAACACTCTTTTTGTTTCCCTATTTTTGGTATCAGCTTATGAATTAAAGGTATTTATGTTTTTAACATTATAATATCTATTTTACACACATATGTGGTATTAAATATTAAAGTCCTAAATTAATTTTTTACATTTGTTTGATTTATTTGGTTAATCCTTTTATGCTTCAGATAGTCCTTTTGGTTATTTATAGGAGAATATCCAGCAATAGGGAGCATATCAAATTAATCAAATTAAGCACATTTTAAGTGGGGTTTTGAATATTTGGTATGAATATTATCTGAACCAACATACTTATTTACTTTTATTTTTTATAAAGGCCCTTGAAACCTCTTCCTCTGTAAAAAGAAAGGTACTACTCAAATTATCGTTTAAAGTAGCATCCCTTAATAGAATCTCACTATCTTTACAATCTGTTGCAAAGGCTAAACAAAAGTAATCATTTAGACATTTTGCTGTTTGTTTATCTCCTTCCACTATCATCAGTCTTGAGTCTTACTATCCCTCCGTTAGTTTTTCTCTTTTCACTGACATATCTAAAGAAGGTTTTGTCAACATTTTTTTTTACACATTTTTACATTTTCTTTTCTCAATCCTCTGCTCTCTCTTCCATCTCCTCCTTTCCCTTCCCTGACCAATCTATCTGTCACTTAAATTCCACTCTTACAGTGGTCCTTGACAATTTGGCACCTCCTACCATAGTCAAAAATTCATGTACTCATCCTCAGCCCTGGCATACTCCTGTGACACGATACCTACGTAAATGTCAGGACTGCTTGATTTAATTATTGTTGTGGCAGACTGTTTTATGTATATAGAAGGGTGTGATGCTATAGACCTCCATTAGATGGAGTTGTGAATATGTAATTGATAATGAAGAGGTAATTACACCTGTGAATAAAGTGTAGAGATTCACTGTTATTGTGTATCCACATGACTAAGGGGTAACTCCCAAAATGTTGTGGGCATTGTTTTGTGCCAATAAATGATTGATTTTTTAATATATTTTTTTATATATATTATTTATATACAACAGTATGTAAGAATAATCTCAATGTACATAGATTTATCATTGACATTGTGATAAAAATGAACAGAATAAGACAAAAATATGCCTGCAATCCACATAGCAGAAAAAACATCATACAATTGCCAATACTGCGATATATACAAATATACAAATGCTCTCATTGTACAAAATGTCATCATTGACATTGTGATAAAGGTGTACCAGATCAGTCAAAAATATGTCTGCAATTAACCTAATTAAAAATGTCAGATGTAGTAACAGATACTGTTGTATTTTTTCATGAAAGAATTCCCACCCCCTAAATAACGAAACAAAACAAACAAACAAAATAATATTATATATATATATATAAAAAATATTATTCATATTAAAAAAAAAAAGTGTGTCGACAGAATGTAGGGTATGAATCCAATTGAATTCTTTGAAGGAATGAGGGGGAGCTACGAAATTTATGCAATACTTGAATTTGGGATTCTGGCGGGAGTGATAGAATAACCCTTGTCCATTTAGCTAAGAAGGCATGCATTTTACGTTCTTCATATATCATCAGGTCATATTGGTCGATTATCATTTGACATTGCATATTATCTATAAAAACTCTGATCCCAGGTGAACCTTTGCTCTTCCATGTATTACGGATCATCTGTCTAGCAACAAAGATGGCAGTGTTAATTAGATATTTATTCTGTGTTGAGTTCTGATCAGCTAGAAACATTTTTTTGAGAGCAGTGAAATTTAATTTCAGGGTCTATAAACTTATTAAGCCAATATTCAATTGAGAGCCAGAATCTTTGGGTTTTTGGACATGACCAAAAGGCATGTATCAAATTGGAATTCTGGAGATGACACCTGGGACAATATTTAGATTAGCCAGAGTTCCATTTGGCCATGTTATATAGAATAAGATAAGATCTATTAATCAATTTTGTATGTGATTATCTCATAGAAATAGATTTAGTATATTTAGCTGCGAGTATGACATTTTTACTGAACCGTTCTTGATCTAAGTCCGGAATACCATTAACCTATTTGAGAAATAGTACCTCCAGCCTAGCTCTGGAATTATATTCTGCTAATAAATTATAAATCATAGAGATGGAGTGTATTCCTGCATGGTAACATTTAATTATCTCTATCTTTCTATCTCCCCCAGATCCCATGCATGACCTAGAGAGTATTTTTGTGAGTTGATAAAGTGACAGAATTGCAGATAAGCAAAGAAATGTTTGTTGTTTAGCCCAAACTCTGAAGTGAGATTTATGTATGATTTAATAATTTTGGTTTGGGGATCAAACAGTTAAATCATGTTTTGGAGACCTTTCTGGTCCTACATTTTAAAAGTATAACAGCATGATCCAGATACAAAATCTGGGATACCTCTTATTTGGAGATGTTTTCAGATTGAAATATTTATATGAAGAATTCCACATATTTTATTCCATGCCGATATTATGTTTAGCATAGTATATTTAAAATTTTTTCCCTTGTAGGATTGTATAGTTGTTTTATGTATGAAAGCTTTTAAAGATAGAGGGAAGATTAGGGCCTCCTCCTTAGCACCATAAGTAATATAGTTTGCTACTGAAAGACAATCCAAAGCAATCTTTGTGAAACAAGTTAAATTATATAATCTAATATTAGGAAGTGCAAATACTCCGTTATTTTTTGGAAGAGATAGATTGGCTCCTTAGCACCATGAGTAATATAGTTTGTTCCTGAAGCCAATCCAAAGCAATCTTTGCTAAACAAGTTCAATTATATAATCTAATATTAGGAAGTGCAAATACTTCATTATTTTTTGGAAGAGGTAGATTGGCTATTGATATGCAAGCTTTTCTTTTTTCTCCAGAGGAATTTTGAACATGGAAGTTAGAGATATCTTTGCTATGTACAAATACAAGTATATTTTGTAGAAATAATAAAATCTTAGGGAATAGTACAATTATAATCAGTTTGATCTTGGCTGAAAGAGATAAAGGTAGTTTTCCACAATTCTTAAGTGTGATATTACATTTCTGCCATAAATGAGGAAAATTACTTTGATACCAATCATGATGATTTTTAGTAAGATGATTTCCCAGGTATTTAAAGGGACAGTATACACTCATTTTCATATAACTGCATGTAATAGACACTACAATAAATAATAAGATGCACAGATACTGATATAAAAATCCAGTATAAAATGGTTTAAAAACGTACTTAGAAGCTTTCAGTTTAGCTCTGTTGAAAAGGTAGTTGGAAAGCCCACTGCAAGTGGGAAATAAGACACCCCCCCCTTCTTTTGCATACGAAAAGACCCTTTACACAAACAGGAGTAAGCTGGAGAAGGTAGCTGACGGTTTTCAAATAAAACTTTGGGGCTTGGTTAGGATTCTGAAAATCAGAGCAATGTTCTTTAAAAATAAGAAAAATTATACATTTAAAAAAAACAAAAACTTTATGGGCTTTATAAATAGATCATCTACAAAACATTTATGCAAAGAAAAAATGAGTGTATAATGGTCCTTTAAACCTAACATCCACTTGAATAAAAATGATTATTTACATAGCTGTCCTTATGCTTATTTATCCATAAGTTTTTTGGCTTTTTTTAAATGTATCCTATAGCCAGAAAAATAACTATAATTGGTGATTATATTAAGGAGGATTTGGATATTTCTCTGTGTGTTAGTCATATAGAAAAGGATATCATCTGCATATAATAAGAGTGTAAATTGTCTTTTATTGATTTTAACTCCTTCCAGCTCTCTTCTGCAGATTACAGCTAAAGGCTCCAGTGCTAAATTAAATAGTAGGGGGGAAAGGGGACATCCTTGCCTTGTTCCTTTTTGTAGTTTTAAACAGGGGGATAACATTCCATTAATACTTAAGAAAGAGATTGGATCTGTATATATGGTTTTAATGAAGTTAGAAAAGTGGCCTAAAAAAACAAACTGCTTTAAGGTGTGAAAAAGGTGGTCCCATGAGATAGAATCAAATGCCTTTTCAGCATCTTAGGTAGCAAGGGCAAAATCTTTTATAACTTTAGAAGTTTGTGCTAGTTGGGTATGATAGTGTTCTATTAATAAAATGGCTGTTCTGATGTTTTTTGTGGAGGTTCTCCCTTGCATGAAAACCAACTGATCAGGATGTATTACATCTCCAAGTATTGTTTTTAATTTATATGAAATAATATTTGTCCGTATTAAGGAGAGATATTGGGTGGTATGAGTCCATGCATTCTGGGGTTTTATCTTTTTTTAATATTAGTACCACATTTAATGCAGAGAAGGAGCTGGCGGGTTAAAGTCAAGTAGAAAATAGGTATTATAGAGGTTGGCAAGTGAGGGTGTAATTTCACTCTCCAATATTTTATAAAACTCAGCTGGAATCTGATCCAGCCCAGGAGCTTTACTGTTGGCTAATCTACGTATGGCTTTTACAATTTCATCTGCATATATTTCTTGATTCATCAGCGCCAGTTGTTCTGCTGTAAATTTTGGTACTAAAACTTTTTACCAAAAATCTTCTTTATTCTGAAGATCAATTGGATCTGATGAATGTAACTTTTGATAATACTCGTGAAATCTAGACATAATATCTACAAGAGAGCAAAATTGTTGGCCTTGCTCCATTATTGTACTAATAAAAAAAAAAAATTCCCCCTGACTTTTGAAATATCAGCCAGAAATTTAGCTGATTTTGGACCATGTCTATTATAGATTGCGTTGTTCTTTAAACTAGATTGCAGTAAATATTAGTTTAGAAAAATCTCTCTTTCCCTTTTTGCTTTTAGATATACCATCCATTGATTTTTTTTCTTGATTTGCAATGTACTCTATATACTTATTCTTAAATTGAATAGTTAATTGTGTTTCTCTTTTCTCCATAATTTGTTTCCTTTTGATCATATATGCTTTAATCAATCCCCTTAGATAAGTTT
Organism: Bombina bombina; assembly: GCF_027579735.1. NCBI lineage: Eukaryota > Metazoa > Chordata > Amphibia > Anura > Bombinatoridae > Bombina > Bombina bombina. Next base: position 690,198,243 of record NC_069500.1, read on the forward strand.
TCGCCGTTTCCTAGAAAATGTCTTGTTTAGAGATATACTCATGATTATAATGTTTAAAATCCATCCAAGTATGTGAAATCCAGTTTCTAAATTTTGTGTCAGAGAACAAAAACGAAGGAATTTCCTGGTTTGTTTGTTTTTACGGGGATTAAATTAAATGGAAAGTGTGATAATAGCATGGTCTGAGATTAGTATATTTTTAATGTTGGTAATAATTTCTGAGCTCAGAGAAGACTTGCTAATCAGAAACATATCTAATTGGGAAAGGGATTGATGTGAATTCGATTCACATGTGAATAATCTATGATCTGGATTTTGTGATCTCCAGACACCTTTTAGATTTAAGCTTTTAGCAAAATTGGTTAGACATTTAGATTCTCTGCTATACCTGTGAAGGTTTTTGTGTTTCAGTTGATCTAAAAGTGGATTGAATATGGCATTAAACTCTCCGGCTACATTAATTTTTTAATTGATTGAATTAATAAGTTTAGCATATAACCCTCCCCAAAAAGGGGTTGAAACTCATTTGGAGCATATATTGTCACGCCACGCCACTCTAGCTGTTGCTAGGGGCATGGTGTCTCCTTACTGCTCATTGTCAGGGGCTGTGTCGGGTCCGGACACATGCGGCGCTGATGTCATCGCCACACGCTCCTCTCTCTGATGCCAGTCATGTGGCGCGAATACTGCGCCTATGTAAGTTGCTCAGAACAATCTATTACTGCCCAAGTATAGGTGTTACTTTGTGTGCTCCTGGGTATGATAGATCGTTATTGCTCTGATTGCCTTATTGTTGATAAACCCTGCCTGTCTTACTACTCTGCCTGTTAACCCCTAAATTGCTGGATTGATATACTGCTGCTGAACTCTGCTTGTCTGACCACTCTGCCTGTTAACTCCTAAACTGCTGGATTGATATACTGCTACTGAACTCTGATTGTCTGACCACTTTGCTTGATTAACCCCTATTGTTCTGGATTGCCTCTCTGTTGCCAAACCCTGCCTGACCATTCTAGTGGTTTACTCTTGGACTGCTTTACCGTTGCCAAACCCTGCCTGCCTGCCTGACCATTCTAGTGGTTTACCCTTGGACTGCTTTACTTTTGCCAAACCCTGTCTGCCTGACCATTCTAGTGGTTTACCTTTGGACTGCTTTACCATTGCCAAACCCTGCCTGCCTGACCCTTCTTGTGGTTTACCCCTGAACTGCCTTTCTCTGATTCCCTGCCTGTTGCCGCCAAAGACTATCATGTCAGTGGTGAATTCCGCTTACCTCATCTTGTAAACTTTCACTGCTCTGGGATATTCCCTATCATTCTGGCTCGACCCCGGGATAAGAAGACTACTGGCCGAGTTTGGTCTGATAGAAGAATATCCCACAAGCATTACATTATACTTGGGCCATGGAGCCAGATGAGATGGTAAGAGCAGTTTATCTTCAGGGGCAGATGTTGGGAACTAATACCACACAGTTGCAGAATATGGATTGCAAACTAGAGGCTATAACCGCTCAACTCTCTTTACTAGTTACAGCAAGGAATACGGCTCCTGTTGTTGTACCACCAGTCTCTGTGCTCCTAGTACTGCAGCTTCTTCCTCTGCTTCTGGAAGTATACCCCGGATACCATTGCCTGACAAGTATGAAGGTACTGAAAAAATGGTTTTCTAATGCGAAGCAGAAGAAAAAAGTTTGTACATAAATAGCACTCCACAACACGTGAACTGATAAACCAGGGGCTCCCAAGAAACATATGAAATCCCCCAGTAGTATGGGTAAAACTTAGCTTTTATTAATAAAAATAAAAAAAAATAATGTATATTTAAAGCACAGAGGAGTGACTGGGTTGCTTCTATACAGGGTTGAATTCTCAACCACACAAGAATAAAACACAATTACTATTGTGTTAGTTTATTATTAATAGTCGCTAACTGTGTTGAAACGTTCAAGTTTTGATAGTAATCAGGGAGGGCACAATCATAGCACAGGTGGCTAGCAGATATACCCACATTTGAATAAGTAATATAGAACTCTTGAGAGAGAGTATTAATTTCCAATAGAAATTGTTATAAAGTGTACACACAACTATATAATGATAGGCAATATGGTGTTACAATGCACTATTGACAAATATAACTAATCACTTGTAAGTATCACAAGTGTAATACTATAGTGAACCTGAGGTAACTGGATAGTTGGAACAAATAGTAAGGTAGAGTCCTATTTATCTACCAGTAGTATAGTCAATTTTGAACAACTATATGTTGCCTGCTATCAATACAATGGTATTAGCCACCAGTAGGCAGAGTGAATAATAATATAAGGATTAATAACAACTGAATAGAAATATAATATTGAGATGCAATATATGCGCATATGAGTTAATCATTTTTGTTATTAATACTATTGCTCCAAGTGAGCATATATAAGCTGCCAGTAGTAAAACAAAATTATATTTACTGTATGATAATGTAACACTTCAACATGATATGACTGGTTGTAACTTGTAACCATATCATTTTAATACCATGTCATACTTTTCTCCAATTTATACTATTGGATTTATCTAGATAGCTTGTGGTAGTTGGTTGTTAGTATATTAAAAATGGAGAATAACTTAAATAGGAAATTATTATACTATATTGTTCTCCAGTTGTCAGCTTGGCTGATGATATAATATCCAGGTACTAAATAGTATAAATTATTGTAAAATAGGTTTTTTATAGGACACCCTCTCCCACTGTAATAACAATGAAATGACAGTACTAATAATCAGTTGGCGTTCTACTATATTATTCCCATATGAGTCAGCTTAACTAAACAAATATTCATCTAGTGCTGAAATGTATAAGCTGTTACGACTCAACAGTTTGTAAGGGAACCCCTCCCACGGTGGTAGTCATAATTATGACAGAAATAGCATATAGTCTAATATATGGAGAAAGCACCATACATCGATAGTGTTAAGAGGCTACAATTTACTTGCCCCATTGGTGCTAATCACCATAGTAACATTAGCTAGTGTAATGTGAATGCATATCTCCTACACACATCACCGGTAAACACAATTCTGCTTGTGGCTACAATTATACCACTCCCCATTGAAACAACCACTGTATGAATTTACATAAATTAAATTATTGTTGTAAGTTAAATTATTGCTCCACTAAGAATGCCAACTTAAATTAAATGTAAAGAACGTAATTTATTTTATAGAAGTTAACACTAGCACATTCTGCAGTTTAAAAATGGAGACAACGCGTCCCCAAGTGCCCTGACATGTTTCGCCTTTCGGCTTTGTCAAAAGTGGGCCTTCCGCCATAATACTGGGTATTTATTGGCTTGGTGTCGGATCAGCCAGCTGCCTGATAGACTCCTGCTGTCATGAATTCAATTGGTTTATTTGGGGGGGTGTCAGACCGGCCCGGCATAGACCTTAATGTTTATTTACAGGGTTGCCTAGCAACCGGTGGGTCGTTAGTTGTATCGTATTGAGTTAGAAAGAAGAAAAAATATTCACTATGGTTATAACTTTCTTTTTTTCTTCTTTCTACTCCCACTTAATGTATATATGCTCAGAGATAAATTTTAACAGAATTTTATTGCGATTAGAACTTCACGTATAATTTGAAAACATATGTCTCTCTATTCATCAGAAATGACCTAGATCAGATGTTCATCTAGTGTAGGGAAAATACAGATGCTAATATAATAAAATTATATGTGAGTTTATTAATCTGCTTGCTAGATGGACACAAATGAACACGCATAAAAGTAAAAATAAAAATAAACATACATAAATAAAAAAGTGAGGGGAGCGAAATTAGGATATTAAGCATTATTGCTTTCACAAATAACTATCTATAGTGCAGACTAATTTTAAGTATAACTTGGAGTGTGATTTAAATATTACCAACATTTAAAATGTTAATCTAATGGGTGAATATAAACACATTAAGGTACCAATTAGTCTAAGCAAAACCGGTGACATAATACATTATATAAAAGTGAAAATATTAATAAACCTTAAGTAAACTAGTGATGCTACATTTGTGTGTATTGTAATAAAAACCTATCAATTTCTAATGATACTGGGTGAATTGTGAAATGAATTGTGTATATAATGATGAATTACAAATTAAATAAAAAATATTAAATAATGTTATGATCAAGTGAACTTATGTGCTGACAATAAATTATTTGGGATATCTCAATCCTCCCCATAAAGATTTTTAATGAATATATTATTACAAAAAACAATAATAATTATTTTGTTCATTGAGCCCGTTAGGATGGACACTATTAAGCAGATATATCTATCTGCATTCAGCTCTGAGTAGAGCTTGTTCCAATTTGCCTCCTCTAATGCCCTATGAGATTTAAGATCTCTGGGTCTAGACTGGTGATGTAATAGAACATGGGATGCTACAGAGGATATCATTTTGCCATCCTCTATATCTTTAGAGGTATTCTTGATGTTTCTTATGTGTTCTTAAGTCTAAAATGTAGTTTCCTACTAGTCATCCCTCCATAGATCTTGGAACAACTGCAATGTAGTGTATATATTACATTTTCAGTAAAGCAGCTGATATAACTTCTCATTTTGTGTGTATGACCAAAGCGATTGTGAATCATATTGGTTTTTTTAACCCCTTAATGACAACTGACGTACCAGGTACGTCATGCATTAACAAGCAGTTAATGACAATGGACGTACCTGGTACGTCAGTTGTCAAACAGAGTGCTGGAAGCGATCACAAATGCTTCCAGCAGCTCTGAGGGTATTGCAGTGATGCCTCGATATGGAGGCATCCTGCAATACCACTTTACAAGCCTCCGATGCAGAGAGAGCCACTCTGTGGCCCTCTCTGCACCGGTAGCGATAGTGCCAGTGTCCGCCGGGTGTGCACGATGCGCGTGCGCGTGCACGATGCGCGTGCGCGTGCACAATGCGCGAGTGTGCACGTGAGCGTGCACGTGCGTGTGCACGGGGGCGCGTGCACGTGCGCACGCGTGCACGTGCACCCATTAGCCACACTGACACCAATGAAAGGGTGAAAAAAAGGGAATTTTTTTTAAAAAAAATATAAAAGGATCTGGGAGGGGGTGGGGGTGGGGGTATTGTGGGGGGCTGCTACACTACAGAAATAGTTTTTTAAATAAAAAATAAAATAAAAATACTTTTTGGGGGGTTTTTGGGGCCAAACTGGGTACTGGCAGACAGCTGCCAGTACCCAAGATGGCGGTTATTAGGTAGGGGAGAGGGTTAGAGAGCTGGAGGGGGGATCAGGGAGGTTGGGGCTAAGGCAGGGGTCCATCACAGCTAAAATACTTTATTATTTTTATTTAAAAAAAAAAAAAAACCTCTTTTATTTATTACTGGCAGACTTTCTGCCAGTACTTAAGATGGCGGGAACAATTGTGGGGTGGGGGAGGGAAGAGAGCTGTTTGGGAGGGATCAGGGGGTGGGATGTGTCAGGTGGGAGGCTGATCTCTAAAATTAACCCTGCAAGCTCCCTACAAGCTACCTAATTTAACCCCTTCACTGCTGGGCATAATTAACGTGTGGTGCGCAGCAGCATTTAGCGGCCTTCTAATTACCAAAAAGCAACGCCAAAGCCATATAAGTCTGCTATTTCTGAACAAAGGGGATCCCAGAGAAGCTTTTACAACAATTTCTGCCATAATTGCACAAGCTGTTTGTAAATAATTTCAGTGAGAAACCTAAAATTGTGAAAAATGTTAAGTTTTTTTTTTATTTGCTCGCATTTGGCGGTGAAATGGTGGCATAAAATATACCAAAATGGGCCTAGATCAATACTTGGGGTTGTCTACTACACTACACTAAAGCTAAAATTAACCCTACAAGCTCCCTACAAGCTCCCTAATTAACCCCTTCACTCCTGGGCATAAAACACGTGTGGTGCGCAGCGGCATTTAGCGGCCTTCTAATTACCAAAAAGCAACCCCAAAGCCATATAAGTCTGCTATTTCTGAAAAAAGGGGATCCCAGAAAAGCATTTACAACCATTTGTGCCATAATTGCAGAAGCTGTTTGTAAATAATTTCAGTGGGAAACCTAAAGTTTGTGACAAATTTTGTGAAAAAGTGAACTTTTTTTTTTTTTTGATCGCATTTGGCGGTGAAATGGTGGCATGAAATATACCAAAATGGGCCTAGATCAATACTTTGGGTTGTCTTCTAAAAAAAAATATATACATGTCAAGGGATATTCAGGTATTCCTGACAGATATCAGGGTTCCAATGTAACTAGCGCTAATTTTGAAAAAAAGTGGTTTGGAAATAGCGAAGTGCTACTTGTATTTATTGCCCCATAACTTGCAAAAAAAGCAAAGAACGTGTAAACATTGGGTATTTCTAAACTCAGGACAAAATTTAGAAACTATTTAGCATGAGTGTTTTTTGGTGATTGTAGATGTGTAACAGATTTTGGGGGTCAAAGTTAGAAAAAGTGTGTTTTTTTCCATTTTTTCCTCATATTTTATTATTTTTTTTTTAGTAAATTATAAGACATGATGAAAATAATGGTATCTTTAGAAAGTCCATTTAATGGTGAGAAAAACGGTATATAATATGTGTGGGTACAGTAAATGAGTAAGAGGGAAATTACAGCTAAACACAAACACTGCAGAAATGTAAAAATAGCCATTGTCATTAAGGGTAAGAAAATTGAAAAATGGTCCGGTCATTAAGGGGTTAATATAATGACACATGGAACAGGTACCACATGGAAAAGATCCCGGCACAACTGCTGTTTTAGTTTTCCTCACCTGGTAGTGGCTGCTGGACACCAGATCTTTAATATTTTGTGTCCTCCGGTAGCCTATCTGCACCTTGTCACCAATGATTGGTTTTAAATCATCATCCATCATTAATAGGTGCCAAAGTTTATTCATAATTTCACTTATTAAGTGGATTTGTGGATTGAATGTTAATATTAGTCTGGTATGTTCATCTTTTTTCTTGAAATTTTTCTGTAATAGATCTGTACGGTCTGTACCCTCTCTCCATCAATCTACTTTCCAGTTCTTTAGTTTGTGATTTTAATAATTGCATTGTACTGCAATTCCTCCTTGTTCTGAGAAACTCGCCTACTGGAAGGGATTTAGTGGTAACAGGTGCATGTGCACTGTTTTTGGGTAATAAACTGTTGGTGGCGGTTTCTTTCCTGTATTGTTTGGTTTGGATTTTCCCATCTTGATCTTTAAATATAGTTAAATCCAGGAAATTTATGTCAGATTGGCTCACCGTATATGTGCTGTTTGATGTTTAGGTGGTTATTATTGAGTTCTTGAAAAAATCTCTCTAAATCATCTCTACTGCCTTCCCATACATAGAATGTCATCTATATAAGGAATCTATAGTGGTATTTGGTCTGTTTCTACACTATGGGTATCCGAAAAGACAATCTGTTTTTCCCACCATCCTAAAAACAAGTTGGCATACGTGGGGGCACACTCAGTGCCCATGGCAGTACCCGGTACATGTAGGTAGAACTGATTGGCGAAGGTGAAGAAGTTAAATTTCAGGACAAATTCCAAAAGTTGAAGAATAAACTTATCATGATCAGGACTTTCTTGAGATCCTTGCTCTAAGAAGAATTGTACAGATCTGAGGCCTTTATTGTGTTCTCTGGAGGTATAAAGTGATTCGACATCCGCCATTACCAGCCAAGTATCTCTTTTCACAGAGATGTTATCCAATCTTTGAAGTACCTCCATAGTGTCCTTTACAAATGATGGTAAGGTTTCTACAAATTCCCTCAGTCTATGATCCACATATTTAAAAAATGGAATAAGAGCAGCACGGCAGTAATACTTAAACAGGATACATTTATTTCACATGTAAAACATACATGCAAGAAAAGGACAAAACGTCTGACATGTTTCGCGCCCTCTAGTGGCGCTTCATCATAGACTAAGGATAGTACTCTGAAGTCTACCTTATATAAGCACACAGGTAATTACAAATTAACACCTGGCAATTATATAAAAAACAGTTAAAAACAAATACACTTCATGTTATTATACAAGTTCTCAATATTGAGCCTGAGGTCAGAAAATAAAGCAAAAGAAATAATAATAATATGTCAGCAAATAAAAACAATATTAAACATGAATTCATAACATCACCTAATTTCATATATTTTATATAGATCATGATACATAATTTATGATGTATAATGTTATGTTTACATGTTTCATACATTATGCTGAACAAACCATTTCCTAATGAGAAAATTTCTAAATATTAAGAAATGAATAAGAGATAATCAAAAAACACCAGAATTTATAAGCAAGAAATTAAAGTGACAGTACCAAAGAACAAGTGTCACAGATAAATATATAAAGTTCCACAAATGGAATGTATTAAATCTCTACAGTGCTTCAAAACCATATATCCAAAAGAAAATATATACACAAATGTAAATTCATCAATATATTTTACTCGGCTGAATTAAGATTAATGACACACATGTGTCCCAGTCCCATAGCTATATTCAACCACTCAGAACCCTACTTAATAGTGGATTACTCAGAATATAAAGCTTTAGTGGTACTCAAATTAAAGATATTATGATATGCTATAAATCCTATATTTCCAATGACGAATATTAAAGATACTTAACTTATTAAACAAAGTAGCTAATATCCCACTCAAGGTTCAAACCCATTGGGGTTCTGGATTTAAGTTTATATATCCAGAATAGCTCTTTCCTATCCAGTATCTTGTATCTGTTACCACCTCTGGTGGGTATTTTGGCCACATCAATAATTCTAACCGTAAAGTCACCCTTATTGGTGAAATGAAAAAGATTAAAATGTCTAGCCACAACAGAATCCTTGTTGTAATTTTTTACATCATTCACATGCTCCCTAATCCTCGTATTGACCTCCCTTGTCGTTTTTCCAACGTATTGGATATTACAATATTTGCATTCCAGCATGTAAACTGCAAATGTGGTCTTACAATTTGCATAAAACAAGATCTCATAAGTTTCATTATCCACTGAGGATCTAAACATGTTAGTGACTTCCATCATGTCACAAGTTAGACATGTTCTCATGCCACATCTGAAATTGCCTTTCCTGGTTAGCCAGTTAGCACCCCTAGGTCTGAGAGTATCAGTTATACAACTAGGGGCCAATTTTGAGGCCAAGGTAACAGGTTTCTTGGATACAAACCTTCATCCTTCAATATATTTCTGCAAAACATTATCATTTGTCAAAATGGGTAGATGCTTTTTTAAGATCTTAACTATTTGAAGGAATTGTGCTGTGTATTCAGTTGTAAACACTATTTTACCCTCAAAGGTATTGACAGGTTTTTTAATTCCACTATAAATGTCATTATGCCAACTTCTCTTCTGGTATCTTGTAATCAACTCCTATCATAACCTCTAGCTGACAATCTCTCAATCAATTCATCAGATTGTTGTTGGTATATAGCATCTATTTTGGTGTTACGTCGTAACCTAATAAACTGTCCCCTTGGAATGGCACGGATAAGGTGTGGAGGGTGGCATGAACTAGCATGCAATATAGTGTTGCCAGCAGTTGGTTTTCTGAATGTTCTGGGCACTATTTGCTTATTTTCCACATTCCTCTCCAATGTCACATCCAAGAAGTCAGTGCTGGTACAGCTATATCCCCCAACAAAGGTTAGACACATGTCATTGTCATTCAAAAAACCAAGAAAATGGTAAAAAGATGCCTTATTAAGAGGTTCATCAATGATTATAATCAAATCATTGATGAATCTTCTATAGAAGATTATATTCTTGGTGTTCTCAGTGTAGTCAATATTATATAGGAATCTCAACTCCCCAAATCTAACATACAAATTTGCGAAACATGGGGCGAATTTCGCACCCATGGCTGTTCCACAACATTGTAGGTAATAGTTATCGTTGAACATCAAAAAATGATGAGTTAATACAAACTCTAATATAGAACAAATAAACATTTTTACCTCAGATTTGTATGCTGTAAATTTGTCTAGAAAAAATCTTATTGCCCTCAGGCCTAATGTATGAGGTATACAAGTATAGAGCGAAGCAATATCTACAACCGCCCAAGAGTATGTACTTTTCCATTCAACATTTTTCAGGCATTCTAAGAGATGAGCCGAATCTCTCAAATAGCTATACAAATTTTTTACCAAAGGCTGAAGAACTGAGTCTAACCACTCAGATAGTGGTTCAAGCAAGGACCCAATACCCGAGACTATGTGCCTACCTGGAGGCCGCTCAGGGTTCTTATGGACTTTAGGTAGGTAGTGGAACAATGGTGTAACCGGAAATTCTGGAACTAAATAAGAGATATCCTCCTCTCTAAAAACACCTAAATGAATACCATCATCCAAAAGCATTAGTAACTGTCTCTTAAAACTGACTGTAGGATTACCATTGAGTAATTTATAAGTTGATGTATCACTCAGTTGGCATAGAGCCTCTCCAAAGTAATCTTCTTTATTAAGCATAACAATATTTCCTCCCTTATCGGAGTTTCTAATTACTATTTCATGATTACTCTGGAGAGACTCCAAAGCCAACCTTTCACACATTTTCAAATTTTGTTTGACTGGTTTCTTGGACACAGCTAACTCAAGTAGTTCTTTCTCAACACACTTCTGAAAGCTATTTAATGCATTGCCCTAGATAGATAAAAATCTGAGCCTATTTTTCTTGGACCTGGAGGATGCAATCGCTCAACAGTGGTGTCACAACCCTCTTGTAAATCAATCAAGGTCCCCAATGTACAGGCATCCTTAAATAATACTTCACTTTGACTCACACCATTATCTTTTGTAGTCAAATCATAATTTACATTAGTATTAGGGGCAGATTGCAATTCAAAAAAATCTCTTCAGAGTGAGTTTTCTAATGAATCTACTGACATCAATTAGAGTGTTAAATAGAGAGAAATCTCTTGTTGGGGCAAAACCCAAACCTCTGCTCAATAGATTTGTTTGATCCTCAGTCAGAGTATGTTTTGACAAATTTATCACATTGAGTCTAGAAAGACCCAAATATTTCATATTCCTTTCTTTTTTCTTCTTGTTCTTTGATCTTCTGACCCTCCTAAAGGGACTTTTTCCTTCTTGTCTTTTTTCAGGGACGCCTCCTTTTTTGCTTCTTTTTTAGAATCTTTGGGGTGGATCGCCAATTCTTCCACGTAATTTTCATCTGTACTGACCTGCAGGGAACGAGAAGACAGAGAGGATACAGAAGAGACAGAAGATGGGGAAGAAGATAGAGAAGAAGAAGTAGCTGACTCTTGATTAGAGGTATCAACATCAGTAGATGTGAACACAACTTTCTTCTTATTCTTATTTTTCAGAATTGGTTTTAGTCCTTTATCTTTCTCATCCTCTTTCTTTTTTCCACCCTTTATTCTGCCACAATTGGGATTATTTTTCCATGCTTTCTTTTGGAATGTAGGCCACTGGTAGACTCTGTTAGTTTCATAGTCCATCCTGTCCCTGTGAAACTTCTCCCCTTTTCTCTCTGCTAGTATGGAATCCAATTTGTCCACATGTTCTTTCATCACTTTCTTATGTTCCAAGAATTTTTCATGTGATTCAAATGTCTTTAATTATTTTTCTATTTCTTCCATTTTCTCTTTAATATTAATTCTTTTTAACTGCTTACACCGGATCAGAATTTTCAACAATTTCATTGAGCACTCAGATAGAGCATCATTCCATTCCAAAACGATATCTTGATCATTGGTTTGTTTGGATTTTCCCATCTTGATCTTTAAATATAGTTAAATCCAGGAAATTTATGTCAGATTGGCTCACCGTATATGTCTGCTTGATGTTTAGGTGGTTATTATTGAGTTCTTGAAAAAATCTCTCTAAATCATCTCTACTGCCTTCCCATAGAAATACAATGTCGTCTATATAACGAATCCATAGTGGTATTTGGTCTGTTTCTACACTATGGGTATCCGAAAAGACAATCTGTTTTTCCCACCATCCTAAAAACAAGTTGGCATACGTGGGGGCACACACAGTGCCCATGCCAGTACCCTGTACTTGTAGGTAGAACTGATTGGCGAAGGTGAAGAAGTTAAATTTCAGGACAAATTCCAAAAGTTGAAGAATAAACTTATCATGATCAGGACTTTCTTGAGATCCTTGCTCTAAGAAGAATTGTACAGATCTGAGGCCTTTATTGTGTTCTATGGAGGTATAAAGTGATTCGACATCCGCCATTACCAGCCAAGTATCTCTTTTCACAGAGATGTTAACCAATCTTTGAAGTACCTCCATAATGTCCTTTACAAATGATGGTAAGGTTTCTACAAATTCCCTCAGTCTATGATCCACATATTGACTAGCATGTTTGGATAGACTCTTATTACCTGATATGATAGGTCTACCTGGAGGAATATCAATATTTTTGTGGATTTTCGGGATGAGATAAAAGGTCACGATTTTCGGTTCTTTAATTGAGAGGAATTTTATTTCATCCAGGTTGATTATTCCCTTGCTAGCAGCTTCTTTGATTAAGTTATTATACATCTTGCTGTAAGATTCACTCAGGTTATTAAACAGTTTTTGATAGCATTGTTTATCTTTCAATTGCTTCTCAACCTGTTTGATGTACATAGTTTTAGGCCAAAGAACTATGTTGCCCCCCTTGTCAGCCTCTCTAATTATCACATCATCCCATGCCTGGATTTCTTTTAGGGCCTTTTTCTCTTTGTAACTTAAATTTTGTGACTGAGGTTTAATTCGTAGTTGTGAAATTTCCTTGCAGACTACTTGATTAAATATCTCCAATTGCAGTGACAGGTTATATTTCGGTACAAATGTAGAAGTTGCTTTAAATTTTTTTCTCCATGATTTTGATTCTGTTTCACTTTCCTGCATTAGACTCTCCAAGTTTTCAAGTACTAATTTATCCTCATTGGACATAGTGGGATCAGACTTCTTGGCAAAGAATTTTTTAAGGCTTAATTTGTGCACTTAAAGTTGAATGTCTTTAAATGGCTTCAAATGTATTAAATTGCCCAGTCGGACAAAAGGATAATCCTTTTGATAGTACTGATATGTGTGCGTGGGACAAATCATGAGTGGATAAATTTATAATTTTTAATGAGTTAGTCTCATTTGTGAGAACGGACTGGGTGCTCTCCTCTGGGAGTGTCCTCCCCTGTGGGGTGCTCTGGAATGGCCCCTTGTTCTGGTGGGCCTTTTGTTGATATTATTCCCCCCGTCTGGAGGTTCTACCTATTCTGACGTGCCCTCGTCTAAAAAAGTTTTCCTTTTATTTCTGGCTGGTAGTGAGAAGGCAGACGTTGAGGGTTTAGGGGTGATCGTATTGGTCTCACAGCTTTCACTGTCCTCCCCGTCTGTATCAGATATATCACTCTGAATTATATTTGCTTGTGAGGACCTGGAATTATCTCTGTAAAAGTTTATTTTCCTCCAGTTATACACTCTATTTTCTTTATAATCATGGATGTCCCTCAATAATTTGCCTTGTTTTGTGTCTCTTAATTCTTTGATATACTGATCAAGTTCTTTTTGATAGCTTTTATACATTTGTTCAAAATCAGAGTGTGTTTCAAATGTTTTTAGTTGGTTATATTGTTCCTGAATTAATATTTCAAGTTTGTCATATTTCTCCTTGTCATGCTTGACTAGGATATTCATGAGTTTAGTCGAACATTCTGACAGGGCAGTTTCCCATTCCTCTGTCAGTGTCTGATTTTCGAATTCAAATGCGGGAAATAATTGGATTCTTCTTGGGTATTAATTTTTGTTCTATATATTTATCAAAGACTTGTTGGTCCCACCAGACCTTTTCCTGTTTGAACTTGTTTTTATGTACTTCTTTAAGTGTAGATTCAAGAGACATAATCGGGATAAAAATCTCTGTTGTATTACCTTTAAACATATTGTCTAAATCAATTGTTCTCTTGGTCTGTCTTGCCGACCAGTCTTTCCCAAAATGATCTGCCATATTAAATATAGGATTTACTTATGTTAGTCTTTAGGAATGAACCCTGAGTTTAGTTAAATTCAGCAACTAAATAAAGTCAATAAAATATTAACATCTATATGTACCAACAAATATTTATAATATCTGTGTGCTCTATTGTTGTAGAAAACTGTTGATTCAAAAGTAAAATGTACCGACCACAAAAAGAAAAAGAAAATGATGGCACTACTCGTGTTGCCCTCTAGGATGAAATAAAATTGTACCCCTGTGTAAATGACAAGGGTTAATATAGGAGGGTAATAAGGACTTAGGGTGCTGTACACAAAATAGAAACAGAAACTGAAAAATGGTTTTCTAATGCAAAGCAGAAGAAAAAAGTGTATACATAAATAGCACTCCACAACATGTGAACTGCTAAACCAGGGGCTCCCAAGAAGCATATGAAATCCCCCAGTACTAGGGGTAAAACTTAGCTTTTATTAATAAAAATAAAAAAAATTATGTATATTAAAAGCACAGAGGAGTGACGGGGTTGCTTCTATACAGGGTTGAATTCTCAAACACACAAGAATAAAACACAATTACTAAGTATGAAGGTACTACTGATTGCAGGGGTTTTCTTAACCAATGCAGGACACACTTCTGCAATGATCCTCACACCTTACAGTCTCACCAGTCAAGGGTATGCTTTAACATTTCCTTACTGAAAGACAAGGCCCTAGCCTGGGTCTCTCCCCTTTTTGAACAGAACGCTCAACTCCTGAACGACGCTGATGCGTTCATTTCTGCACTTATTTCTGTGTTTGGGACTTCTGGCCATACTTCTGCTGCAGAATTTTCTCTCCTAGATCTCTGCCAGGGCAATAAAACTGTGGCACAATTTGCCATTGAGTTTCACACCTCGGCACTAGAGAACAGTTGGGATGGCAGTGCCCTTAAGGCAGCCTTTAGGAGGGGTCTGCATGAATGCATCAAAGATGAACTCACTTATCGTGATATCCCCTCTTCTTTGGATGACTTTATAACACTTTATATCAGTCTAGACTCTCGCTTCCAGGAGAGAAAAGCCGAGAGAGACAGAACTCTGAGAATCCTTCCCTCCTATCCTTCAATTCGTCCAGTTTCTGCAGTATCCTCTACTTCTTCAACTTCTTCAGCCACCCCAGTAGGGGAACCCATGGATCTTTCCTCCTTCAAACCCTCAGAGTCTGAAAGACAGAGAAGAAGGAGATTAAGACTATGCTTTTGTTGCGGTTCCAACTCCCACCAACTAAAGAACTATGACATTCGGCCAGGAAAAGCCAATGCTTAGGGGTTAACACTGGGGTACCTCTAATCACGAGCTCTACTAAATACCCTCACTACTCTCTGATTCTGGTACCTGTTACCCTTACCTTCCTTCAGAACACTGTCCACACTAAAGCCTTCATTGATTCAGGGGCAGCATGAAACTTTCTGGATCACCATTTTATGATTCAAGCTGGCTTGCCTCTTCTGCAGAAAAGACATTGTCTCAAAATAACTACTCTGGATGGCACCCACCTTGGTTCAGGGTTGATCCATTTTGAGTCAGCACCCCTGACCCTGACTGTGGGAGTCCTTCATACCGAACAGCTGAAGTTCAAGGTCATTCATTCCCCAGCACAGCCTGTCATCCTTGGTCTTCCTTGGCTTTGGATACACAATCCACAGTTCGACTGGGCTGAAGGACAACTGGCCTCCTGGGTACCTCCTGTTTCCACTCCTGGCTTGCATTAGTCACTCCTCTGCTCCACATGCCCATAGCCAGTATACAGACTCTTCCAAACCTTTTCTCAGTATATGCAGACTTCTCGGATGTGTTTGAGAAAAAAGCAGCCGACGTGCTGTCACCTCACCTTTTGTGGAGCCCCACTTCCTAAAGGGAGGACTTATCTACTCTCCAAAGCAGAAACCAAATCCATGGAGGAGTACATGCAAAAGAACCCAACTAAAGGTTTCATTCACCTTTCCTCCTCTCCTGCTGGGGCAGGCTTCTTTTTCATCAGTAAGAAGGATGGTGGGTTTAGAGCCTGCATTGACTACAGGGCCTTAAACAACATAACTATCAAGAATCACTATCCCATTTCTTTGATCACTGAACTGTATGACTCACTCCAGGATGCTCACTTCTTCACCAAGCTGGACTTACGTGGGGCATACAATCTGATTCATATCTTCCCAGGCCACGAATGGAAGACCGCCTTCAACACAAGATCAGGGCATTATGAATACCTTGTAATGCCCTTTAGACTGTTTAATGCCCCTTGCAGTCTTCCAGGCATTTGTCAACGATGCCTTCTGTGACCTCCTCAACCGCACTGTCATTGTCTATCTGGATGACATCCTTGTTTTCTCTTCTACTTTGCAGGAGCATCATAAACACGTGAGACAGGTACTTCAATGTCTCAGAGACAATTCTTTGGCAGCCATGCTAGAAAAATGTGAGTTTGATCAAGTTCAGATCCAATTTCTCAGTTATGTCATCTCGAAGTAGGGTTTTGCCATGGATCCTGCTAAACTCACCGCAGTTTTAGAATGGCCTCAACCCACTTCATTAAAGGAATTACAGAGATTCTTGGGGTTCTCCAATTATTACCACAAGTTTATAAAAAACTTTTCTCAAACAGTTGCTCCACTCACTGAATTGAGAATACGGAACAAAGACTGTAAACATTGGCCTTTGGAAGCCATTAATGCCTTCTCTTGTCTGAAAAATGCTTTCTGTTCTGCTCCTGTGCTCCACCATCTTGTGCACCACTTTAGAGGTTGATGCCTCCGATATAGGGGCTGGAGAAGTTCTAACCCAAAGGGATCCTTTGACTTCCAAGTCAGTCCCTGTAGCCTTTTTCTCTAAACGCTTTACTCCTGCAGAGAGGAATTACGATGTGGGTAATCGTGAACTCTTAGGTCCGGTAAGACGTTGTGATAAATTTGTATAGGAACTCAACTGCAGGTTTGAAAAATAGTTTTGTACCACTCTTTCAGTGATGAACACTATATATCAAGTGTATATCAAAGGAGAGAGTGGAGGATAATATGGTAAATATGTATTAGAATGACTTATTATAATGTCCAGAGACAGTAGTAATAATAATCTGTTTGGATTAATGAAGTAATAGATAGCCGATTACAAGTGAGAAAGAACAGTCTCTTATCCCTTAGTAAGCAACAACATTCATTGAAGTAACAATTAGTTGTGGGGGAAATCCTTAAAGCAGATTTGTTACCTTGTTGTAATATGAAAGAGACTTTCAGAGCGGAGCTGTTGTGAAATGTTAGCCAGCAGCCAAAAGACCGGAGATGAAAGTCTTTAGTGTCCTGTTAGGCAGAAGTACAGTAAGCCAGATAGTTAGTCAGTACCTGAAGTTCCTTGGTTTAGAGGAGATAGGAGTGAGTTAGTCGAGCGTGAGCGGAATCCCGGCAGCAGCAGGAACTTTGAAAAGGTATGTGTGTCTCAATGAGACATCCGAAACCGGAAACCGGAATAAGATGGCTCATACAGGACTTGGAAATCCTGTCAAGTAGCAGTCCTGAATTCAACATTGTGAGGTAAGAATTCCGGAATTAGCTTAGGTAGAGAGAGCAGCTACACACTAGGGCCTAGATTTAGAGTTGGGCGGTAGCCGTCAAAACCAGCGTTAGAGGCTCCTAACGCTGGTTTTAGGCTACCTCCGGTATTTGGAGTCATTAAAAAAAGGGTCTAACGCTCACTTTTCAGCCGCGACTTTTCAATACCGCAGATCCCCTTACGTAAATTGCGTATCCTATCTTTTCAATGGGATTTTTCTAACTCCGGTATTTAGAGTCGTGTCTGAAGTGAGCGTTAGACATCTAACGACAAAACTCCAGCCGCAGGAAAAAAGTCAGTAGTTAAGAGCTTTCTGGACTAACGCCGGTTTATAAAGCTCTTAACTACTGTACTCTAAAGTACACTAACACCCATAAACTACCTATGTACCCCTAAACTGAGGTCCCCCCACATCGCCGACACTTGAATAAAATTTTTTAACCCCTAATCTGCCGACCGCCACCTACGTTATACTTATGTACCCCTAATCTGCTGCCCCTAACACCGCCGACCCCTATATTATATTTATTAACCCCTAACCTGCCCCCCACAACGTCGCAGCCAGCTACCTACAATAATTAACCCCTAATCTGCCGACCTCAAAGCGCCGCCACCTACGTTATACTTATGTACCCCTAATCTGCTGCCCCTAACACCGCCGACCCCTATATTATATTTATTAAC